>NW_013953641.1:113863-123969 GCF_001266775.1 Austrofundulus limnaeus
TACTTTATTATGGTATAGTATTTAAATTTTTACCTGAGAAATACATAATATTGGCCCTTTAAGCTTGGATTACACTTCAATAAGATGTGAGACAGYGGGATGTCTTTTTCCTGAGCAAGTATAAAAAGACTGAATCATAGATCCTCCCTCTGCCTCCCACGGCTCATATAAGTACATAAACAGCAATAAACATGGCTGGATATTGTATTTTTATCAGTCAATGATCAGTGTTGTGTTGGGTGAAGAACAGTCTGTGGTGGAAAAACTTTTTTAAATGGTGGTGATGGAAAAAAGACATGAAAATCTGAAAACCAGCTGCTCTTCTAGTTCTTAACAACTGACTTCAGACAAAAACAATCATTTTAAATAAAATAAGCTGCAGAAGGCAGAGCTGATCRAAGTCCTACTCCTCAGTGCTGCAGCAGCTGTGGTGTTCCCCATGAAAAAACACACCCACAAAGTTTTGACCAATCACATGCTCCGAGCTGCAAAGTCTGTATCTTACAGTTCTGTCTGGGGGCAATGCACAAGACTGCTGTCGCCGGGGGATAGCAGCGGGAGAACAGACAGAAATCGAGCAATTTTTTGTTGCTCAGCAGGAGGAACAAGACGTGCAACTCGTAGTATAAACCAGGCTKGAGTCAAAGCGACACTCTGGGCATGTTTTTAATGAGAATTGCCCCTTTAAATGTTGCGAGCAGTAAATTTTACATTTTTTTAAATATAGGACTGCAAAGGCCTACAGTGCTTTAAAAATGTAAAACAAGTTATTAAAAATGAAAATTTATAGACTATTTTATATATTTCTGCAGGAGACACATCTTATAGAGGAAGATGACAGAACAGTTTGCTTCACTTATGACTTATTCAAGAATCTGTTCCATTTTATGTAAAAAATGTTAAAGTTAAAATGGGTACGTACTTAGTAGTTCATGGGTCTTTACTATTAGAATATAGAAAAATTTACAAAGCAACTACTGTAAATAACTTGCTGGTGGTTCTAAATATCTTATTAAAAAGAACAAAAATGGCACTAAAATCAAATAAAATGAGTTATAAACAAACAAATTAAAGCAAACCCTCAAAAATAGCTGTGTTTCCATCAACATTTTTAATGCACATTTTGAAGTATCACATCAGAAAAGGTGAATGGAAATGGCATGATTGGAAAAAAAACTCTAATTTGCATAAAAGTTGATACACTCGCTTGAGSTGGTTTTTGGTTTTTTCAAAAATGAGTTAATGTGCAAAAGGAGAGATGGAAACACATTTGCAGAATAAGTTCAGACATAGCGAACATTTATTTTCACATGTTGATCAGCTGTTCTCGCTGTCTGTCTGAAACTGGTACCGATACCAGAGCGACTTCAGCTGGACCCTCCTGCTGTCGGCGTCTTCTCAGTTATTCCTGTAACGTGAAGAGAATCACATTTCTTTCTCTACATCTGCAGACAGCAGGAACATCGCCAAAACCAGTTGATATGACAAAAATAATTACAACTTTCCTGATAATAGCAACATGTTCCTGATAACTTCTCTCCATTTTCTTGAGATGCAACTTTTACTTCCTGTTTACTACACACGTGCATCTGATGTAACTGATTCGCTTCAAGCCAGTTGATGGAAACACGTCTGATTCGCATTTATTCGTTTTTTCCTTTTTGCGAAATTTTAAAAATTTGTTCAAAATTTGAATTACAATTGGATGGAAACACGCCTACAAAGGACATGCTGCTGTTTTCATTTTTGATTCAAAGTGAGTTGAGTCAGAACTATTTGTTTACTTTCCAGGTTTGGTGTTGGTGACGGATGCAATCACAGCTATGGGTCTTCCTCCAGGCCGTCACTCTCTGGGTCAGCAGGTCATTGAGATCCAGGGTCTCCACGCCTACGTAGCAGGTTTTATAACTATTATTTTTTAACAGATACTCTCAAACAAGATGTCTAACTTTTATTGGATATTATTCATGAATATTTTGTTCATGAGATGAATGAACAGAAAATATTTTACTAAAACATTTTATTTACCGTTATTTAAGCATGCAAGTCCTGTTGAGATTGCAGATCTCTTTTTCAAGGGAGGCCTGGAGGCAACCTATTGTACATGTTTTTGTGTTGTGGGGGAAACTGGAGTACCCAGAGAAAACCCACACAAGCACGAGAAGAACATGCAAACTCTGCACAGAAAGACCCCAGGTCTGAAACCAGGACCTTCTTGCTGTGAGGCGTCGGTGCTAACCACTGAGCCGTTGTGCTGACCTTTGTTTCTGCTCATATTGCTTCATGTTTATTTAGTTGTATCAGTTTATTTAAATAACAATAATTTACAACAATATCAGCATTTGTGAAGAAAATCAAATGTTGTTCTATATCCATCCATCCATCCATCCATCCATCCATCCATCCACAATCATCTGCTATATCTTCAGTCAGGTCGCGGGGACAGCAGCTTGAGCAGGGAAGTCCAGACCTCTCTCTCTCCAGCCACCTCTTCCAGCTCTTCTGGATGAACTCCAAGGTGTTCCCAGGCCAGCTGAGAGATATAGTCTTTCTAGCGTGTCCTGGGTCTTCCTCGGGGCCTCCTTCCCAGTTGGGCATGCCTCCTGAAGCACCTCCCTAGGGAGGTGCTTCAGGAGGCATCCTTACTAGATGCCCAAACCACCTCAACTGACTCCTCTCGATGTGGAGGAGCAGCAGCTCTACTCTGAGTCTCTCCCAGATAACTGAACTTCTTCTCCTATATAATCCAGATAATTTGATTGGCTGACACTGATCAGACTCTGGTTTTTAAATGTTTCACTGAGACCCATCTGGTCTATTTGTCTTATTATTGACTCCTGGAAATAGAGATTAAACTTGGACCACAGAGCACTTTTCTTCATGTCTTCCTGAAATGAGCTCATCTTCTCAATACATGTCCTTTATCTCTCTGTATGTTTGAGACAAGTTTGTGTCCGTAGAATGTGTCCTTTGTCTCTCTGCCCACCTGGGAAAAGCTTATGTCCACAAAATGCTTGTCCCATCTCTTTGTGCACCTGAGATGAGCTCACATTTGTTTAGACAACTCAGTTTTTTCTGATTATTATTACTATTATTATTGTTGTTGTTGTTGTTGTTGTTGTTGTTGTTGTTGTCATGAGTCTGAACAGAAATAGATGGAAACTCCACTTCTGTCATAAACTGAGGTGCATAAACACCAAGTTTTAATCTTTCAGGGACAAAGACACTCAGCGGCAGCATTGCCACAATGGACATGTGTGTTCGCCACTTCAAACAGGCTTCAGGTCAGTTTACTTCTTTTAGTTAAAAGTAAAAAAAAATTGGCTGCATTATTATTTTTTCTGACCAACATTTTCAAACGTTCTTACAAACATTTAAACACTGCTTCTGTGCTAGTTAATAAGATTTTAGCAGAACTGACAAAATGACAAAGAAATTGGTTATTTAATGATTAACAATGTTTTTTAATTTTTTTAATATGTACAGAAACAATTGATTACACATTATGAGTTTATTGTTGGTTTATTTCTTATTTTCAGAACTGTAAAAACAGACTTTTTTATTAAAACAAATCAATATGAGCTTTAGGTTATAATTTTAGTCTGCCTAGGTGTATGACATAATACCATGGACATTCATTTATAGGCTTGTTATTTTTTTGGTTTACTACTATAAATGTTGTAGTGAGTTGTTAGGAGAGAAACTGAAATATGATTAACTATTCCTGTCCTACATTACACTTTTACCTGTTGGGGCACCAGGTCAGTTAATGACCAACATTTATTCACCTTTTTAATCAGACTCAAATTTACTGGAGTGAGGTCATGAGGTCATGATGTAACAGTTAATTCTTATCTCAGACCAAAATACTCAAAGATGAGGAACCAGCTTTGTCTTTTATGGTAATTTATTACAAAAATACAGCAAGAATCAATTTCATTGAATCGTGACTGAAACAGTAAAAATAACAGACAAAGTATTAAGGTTTATAAAACAGTTAAAGATGAAAAGGATTGTAGACTTGATGTTATTCATCAAGTTAAGATAAGGTCTGGATGTTAAAACCTTTATAGAATGAAAATACATTTTCCCCAATGGAATTTTTTTTTCTATTGATTAATTGACAAGAGACCCAAGTTAAAACCTATAAGTTGTTGTCAATTTGGAAAGAAGGTGTTAAGATCTGAACCAGATTGATTTTTGTAACTTTTATCTTACTGCAAGTCGTAAGAATCTTATCAAAGTTGCCTCGGCTGTTTAAACCAAGATTGTTCTGCAAACCACTTGTGTAATGCCTGATAAGGTACGGTTCATTAGCTCACCAAGGTGGAGACCTACCTCTGTCTCATTGGAGGTGAAGGCTTGTGTGCCAGACTGTGAGGTCCAGATGATTCAGATCTGCCCTGAGGTCATTACGGAGAGGTTCGTACGAATTCACTAATCAGACCCCGCTGGGTCATCACAAACTTCCCATTTGCAGTAATCAAGAATTACATTTTTTCCCTCAGATGGTTGTCGCCCATCATCAGTTCCTGAAGCTTCCAGCTTCCTCAGCAAATCTCAGATAATCACTGTCTGAAAACCAAAACTGGACTAATTTTCACAGTTTTGCACCCAGCTTGCAGCTGTGTGTTTTTCTTAGACAAAACAAAAGATAGCTTAAGTCTCTGTCAGAAGAATATAAAATTTCTTTTGGGGAGAATATTATGTTGACTTAGACAGAGTGGCATCTCTGTCAAAAAATGCACAGGTGTTGTTTATCTTCTGCTCAGGAAAAATCAGTAAAAAGAGAACAGTCAGTTAAATTAACACTGGTGTGAAAATGAATGACAGTTCAGAAATCATCTTCAGATCATAGTGTGACAGTACACACTTGAAGTAAAAATACCTTTAAAAAAGGACAATCATGTTAGTGATCATTAATGATTATTTTCTTTTTTATATAATATAATGAATCTTAAAGGATTAAAACAGATTGTTGTGTCAGCATTATCTGCATGATAGTGACAGTTTTTTGAAGCAAATATAGTTTTGTCTCTAAGAAAGCTTTTTCAAAACAAAGTTCAGTTAATCGTGAGACATGACCAGTGGTGGTTAGAAAGTCATGTCAGGGGTCACGGTAGCTCATGCTACAGTGTGAAAGTGTTATCTATATTATGCCTGGAATTTGAATGTTTGCACACGTTCTGATAATGCTGGTTTGTTTTGTTTTTTTGTTGGTGGTGTTATTGTCTTACAGATCTGAATAGGTTCTGTTCTGAAATGACTTTGTCCTTCAGGTCCTATCACAATGTCCAGTTGTTGGGCTCATTCATCTCATCTCCATCTTGGTTTCAGGCTGCAGTACAGAAGAAGCTCTGGAAGCTGCTTCTCTTCATCCAGCTCAGCTTCTCAACATCACCAACAAGAAGGGGACTCTGGACCATGGCTCAGATGCAGGTCAGACTGTTTCATAAGACTGRTGTTTTGATATAGACATTTATTTATTTTGTTATACTACACTCAGGAAGCTGGAATTTGAAGCTGGAGCGGTTATAACAATATCCCCACAAGATGGTTCTAGTCTAAGTTTTAGAACAACCCCCTCCATATAAACAATCAAAACTTTGATTTTGTTAAAAATATCTCAAATGTTTTCAGGGTTGTTGATTTTTGATGCTTCCATCTCTTGTTGATTGCCATAGTGCTTACCTTGCATCTGTTTGGTCAAATATTAATTTTTCTAACCTCCATCCATCTGTCCGTTTTCTTCCTCTTATCCGGGATCAGGTCTCGGGGGCAGCAGTCTAAGCACAGAGACCCAGACTTCCCTCTCTCCAGCCACTTGGGCCAGGTCTTCTTTGGGGAATCCCAAGGCAATCTCCCACTTCATTGTTCCCTCATTCATGAACAATACCCCGAGATACTTAAACTGCTCCACTCGGGGCAGGACCTCTGACCCAGAAGAGGCAATCTGCCCTTTTCTGGTTCAAGACCATGGACTTGGACTTGGAGGCACTGATCCTCATCCTGGCTGCTTCACACTCAGCTGTGAACCACTCCAGTGAGAGTTGGAGAGCATGATCTGATGAAGCCAATATGATCACATCATCAGCAAAAAGCAGAGATGTGATCCTAATGTCATCAATCAGGATTCCTTCAACACTTTGGCTGCACCTAAAAATATCGGTGACAGAGGGTAACCTTGGCAGAGTCCAATTTTCACAGGAAATGAGTCCAACTTACTACTGGCAATGCGAACCAAGCTCTGACACAGTCATACACAGACCTAACAGCCTGTATCAAAAGGCTTGGTACCACATACTTCTGGAGTATCCTCCACAGGACTCCCTAGTACACAAAACTTGTAGAATGGTTGAGCGAACTCCCGTGCACCCTCCAGGACCCTTCTGAAGGTGTAGAGCTGGTCCAGTGTTCCCAGACAAGGATGAAAACTACACTGCTCATCCTGAATCAGACATTCAACTATCTGGTGGACCCTTCTCTCCAGGGCCCCTGAATAGACCTTACCAGGGAGGCTTATAAGTGTGACTTCCCTGTTGTTGTAACACACTCTGTGGTCCCCCTTTTTAAATAGAGAGACCACCACCCTGGTCTGCCAATCCAGGGAAACTGCCCCTGATGTCCACATGATATTGTAGAGTTGCATCAGTCAATACAAACCCACAACATCCAGAGCCTTAAGGAAATCTGGGCCAATCTCATCCACCCCCGGCACCCTGCCACTGAGGAGCTTTTTAACCACCTCAGTGATCTCAGCACCAGAGATTGGAGAGTCCAACCCAGGATCCCCTGGCTCTGTTTCCTCATTGGWTCACATGCTGGTGGGGTTAAGGAGGCCTTCAAAGTGTTCTGCCCACCAATCCACAATGTTAACAATGTAAACAGTGCTGGTGGTGAACCGCTTTCCCCCCAAGATGCTGGATGGTGGACCAAAATCACGTCAAAGCCATACAAAATCTTTTCCATGGCCTCTCTGAACTCCTCACATGTCCAAGGTTTTGCCACATCTTTTTTCTTTAACTTTTGTCACAGTTGGGGATGTTTGATTTTGTTTTATTGTGTTTTTTTTAGTTTGTGTTTCGTTAGATTTCTACTTTTTATTTTTTATTTTATGATTATATTGTATTTTATGACTGTGTGCAGCACTTTTGTCCTGTTGGTGTTTAAAGTGCTTTACAAATAAAGTTGGTATGGTATGGTATGGTACAGCTCCTGTAAGCCGCATAGACATTGGAGGCACAGAACATGGCCCACTCGGACTCAATGTCCCCCACTCCCACCAGAACGTGTTCAAAGTTCTCCCAGAAGTGTAAGTTGAAGCTCAATCTGACAGGAGTCTCTGCCAGACAATTCCAGCAGACCCTCAGTATATGTTTGGGTCAGCCAGGTCTGATCGGCATCTTCTCCCACCATCGGAGCCAGCTCACCGCCAGGTAGTGGTCAGTTGACAGCTCCGCACCTCTCTTCACCTGAGTGTCCAAGACGTTTGGCCACAGATCAGATGAAATGACAACAAAGTCGATCATCGAACTGCGGCCTAGGGTGTCCTGGTGCCGAGAGCACATATGGACACTCTTATGCTTGAACATGGTGTTCATTATGGACAATCCATGATGAGTACAGTAGTCTAATTAAAAAAACACCTCTCGACTTCAGATTGCAAGGTCGTTCCTCCCAACCACACCCCTCCATGTCTCACTGTCATTGCTCATGTGAGCGTTGAAGTCCCCCAGCAGAACGAGGGAGTCCCTGTTAGGCGCGCTCTCCAGCACCCCCTCCAAGGACTCCAGAAAGTGTGGTTAATCTGAACTGCTGTTACCCCCAATTTACATTGCTTGCGTTCCGTCTCCGCTCCGGTCCGACCTCCGCAGCAAATACGCACCCATTATAATCAATGAGAGTGTTTACACTGGCTGCGCAGGGCGGCGGTGAGTGGACGGCGATCCATCAAAATTAGAACAGATCCTATTTTTGCCGGATGCCAGAGCTGCGCCGTAGTCAATTTTGAAAGATTACGTTGCACCAACAGGAAAAGACACGAGCACAACATCAGTATTTTCAAAATAAGACACTATTCGGCAGAATAATTTGTCAGAATAATGTCAAAATTGCGGCTATATCAATAAATATACGGATATATTACTACACAAATGCTGTCAGAATGTATYGTTCTATTTGGGAAGCGGATAGAAACATGTAGCATGAAGCATATGAGTACACACATGATACACGTGGATTTTATTTTGAAATCAGAAGTTTCAGAAAGCCGACAGCGAGACAGTTTCAACATAGATACCAAAAGCCTTTATATCATTGTTGTCAGCTGTGTTTGGAGTTCATCTTTCACAGAATTAATTATTTTTTGCTGTGACTTCCACATTTATCACTGAATTTATTGCGCGATCTGCTTCCTGCACGTCTGTCGGACCAGAGCGGAGCGGAGGTAGTGTAAACTGGAATTGAAATGCACAGCTGCGACCTGCGCAGCAGAGATGCATGCAGTATAAATCCGGGGTTAGGCTCATAGGCACAAACAACAGTCAGGACCCGTCCCCCCCATCCGTAGGTGGAGGGAGGCTACCCTCTTGTTCACCAGGGTGAATCCCAACGTACAGGCACCGAGATGGGGGGACAATAAGTAGGCCCATTCCTGCTCRGCACCTCTCAGCATTGGCAACTCCAGAGTGGAAGAGAGTCCAACCCCTCTGGAGGAGACTGGTTCCAGAGCCAGAGCGGTGCGTCGAGGTGAGTCCAACTATATCTAGTCAGAACCTCTCAACCTCACACACCAGCTCAGGCTCCTCCCCCACCAGAGAGGTGACATTCCACATCCCTGGAGTCAGCTTCTGTAGCCGAGGATCAGACCGCCAAGGTCCTCACCTTTGACCACTGCCCATTGCACAATGCACCCAACCCCTCTGCCCCCTCCTACAGGTGTTAAGACCAAAGGAAGGGGGAACCACGTCTCCTCTTTGGGCTGTGCCTGGCCAGGCTCCATGGGCAAAAGCCTGGCCACAAGGGGCTTGCCAATTTGCTCCACATCCAGGCCTGGCTCCGGAGTGGGGCCCCAGTGACCTGTGTCTGGGCAAGGGAACTCCAAGTCCAATGTGGACACTCACCATAAGGAGTCTTTGAATCAGTGTACATTTCCATGTGTAGTTTTYTGATGCTGCAATTAAAGCTATGACCACTTTTTACAAGATTATCATGGTCTTACTCAGCACCTAGCATAAGTAGGGTAAACTAAAATACATTGTCAGTAATACAGTGCGGTGCAAAAGTTTGGGCAGCCTTGTTAATTTTCCTGATTTACCTTTATTAATCATTGAATGTTTGGATTAAAAATATCAGTAAAATAAATCATATATGGGACAACCAGTGATATTAGAGAAGTGAAATAAAGTTTAAATGATTTACAGAAAGTGTGCAATAATTGGTTAAACAAAATTAGGCAGGTGCATTAATTTGGGCACTGTTGTCATTTTATTGATTTCAAACCTTTAGAACTAATTATTGGAACTTAAATTAGGTTTGTTAAGTTCAGTGACCCTTGACCTCCATACACAGGTGACTCCAATTATGAGAAAGGGTACTTAAGGGGGGCAATAGTAAGTTTTTCTCCTCTTTCATCTTCTCTGAAGAGTGGCAGCGGGAGTCTGAAAACAAGTTTCAAATGATCTGAATACAAAGATTGTTCAGCGTCATGGTTTAGAGGAAGGAGACAGAAAGATATCTGAGAGATTTCATCTTTCAGTCTCCACTGTGAGAAACATTGTGAGAAAATGTTAGACCACAGGCACAGTTCAAGTGTAGGCTCCAAGTGGCAGACCAAGACTAATCTGGAATAAACAGAAGTGAAGGATGTTCAGAAGAGTCAGAGACAACCCACAGACCAGCACCAAACACCTACAACATCATCTTGCTGCTGATGGAGTCACTGTGCATCGTTCAACTATTCAGCACACTTTACACAAGGAGATGCAGTATGGGAGAGTGATGCAGAGGAGTCCTTGTCTCCGCCCACATCACAAACAGAGCAGCTTGAGGTTTGCTAAAGCACATCTGGACAAGCCAGCTTCATGTTGGAATAAGGTGCTGTGGAC
>NW_013953641.1:125297-126767 GCF_001266775.1 Austrofundulus limnaeus
AATGGGTTTTGTTCTTTCTGTAAAAAGAAACAGGTAAATCACATTTTTTTGATTAAGATAAATGAAAACAGGCAGTTGTATAAAAACATTCAATCTTGTTCTCTTTTTTTCACATTTAATGAGGAATGTAGGTTCCTTTGTTCTCAGTAACTGAAGAGTCTGGTTAAAGGCATTTATGGTCCCTTTGAAGAGGAACCAACAGGCAGTCCTTATGGGGGATGGAAACAACAAGGACTTATCAGAATGTAAATTCTTTCAGTTTGACTGCTGGGGCGTCGTCGCAAAGTCTAGTGGGGGAAGGTGTGAGAGATGTTAATTCGAGCCACAAAGGAAGTTCCATGCAAAAGTCTTTAGAAATAGTCTGAAGTTAAAGTGGARGTTTTCTTCCTTTCTCTGAGCAGTCATAAGAACAAGTGAAATCTAATCAGAAATGATTATTTATATGCAGGAAAATGCTACACAAAGCTCCCCACTTCCTCAAAACCTGCGGAGATCCTGCTGTGTAGATGTTCCCCGACTTCATGTATGATTGCTTGAGCCATCTGAACAACCTCACCCTTACAATTCAGGCCTCAACAAGTGCATAGATGTTTCAGTAAAGAAAGCAAAGACATCTCCTTGATAGTCTGTGTGAGAACTTGTGGAGCTACTTTGCTGACATGAACTCTTGTGTTCGCCATGCAAACAAATTGTTAGATTTGAAGTCTTAGCCTGATACCCAGCACTCTGAAGCTATATAATTTATCTATACTTTTCAAGATTAAAATATACACATTTTGTCATCCATGTATCTAAACATTTGTAGGACTATTAGTTGTTTGTTATCTTTCTGTAGGGGAGGCAGAAGTTGATGTACTGATTAGATATTTTAAGCAAATCTTTCAAGCCTCAGGAATGACTACTGATCTCACCCCAGACTAGTGGATAATTCTGAAAAACAGACTGTACAAAAAGGGTTACACCTTGCTTCCTACAACTAAGCCCGAGATAAATTGAATGCTGCAGCATCAGTGCCCTGGTGTGCTCAGCTTGGTAAACTTTRGCCTCTCCATTACAGCCTCCACTGCCGACTGTGAGAGGGGATTTAATATGTTGAAGCTTGTGAAAAGTGACAGAAATCTTAGACTTTCAGTAGCTGCTCTCTCAGATCTCAAGATGGTCCAGCTGTCAATTGAGGATTTTGACCCACCCCACCATCCAGCTGTGGCACCAGGAGATTATAAGACCCAGACAGCCTGATTTTTTTGTATGGGTAGAAAATACAGGAAGTAAAAACATTGTCAGAACCAGACTCTGATTCAGAATCAGCTGCAGATTAATGTAAAAACCTCAAAGTAAAGAATTTACTTTCAGAATGTCAACCTGTTAAAGTTTAATGTTAGTAATTGCTTAAAATGCACTGTTTTTGTTGTGTTGTGTGGTGTTATGTTATGTTATGTTATGTTATGTTATGTTATGTTATGTTATGTT
>NW_013953641.1:127767-129668 GCF_001266775.1 Austrofundulus limnaeus
CAGAAGAGATTGTTCTGTCCATTATCTGATTAAGAGAACTGAGAGGTTCTCTTCTGGGTTGAAATGACCTGTCATGGCCTAAATAGAGTTCAGTTTGTGACAGAGTTCCTGTCTTCTCGTCAGGCCTGTCCGAGGCCTGCTTCGAGACAGTAAATCTTGTTTCTTCACTCCAGGTGACCCCTATATATGTTTTGTTATAATAAACCACTGTTAAGTTGTCCATTCTGTTAGGTTACATCAGTCTTTGTGAGCACTTATGTATAAACAAGTAAAGTTGTTTACAGTATTTTTATTGTCATTAGAGTTAAAAAATAAAGCATCCAGTTTATATGATTTGATTGTACTGGTGGAGTTTGTAACCAATTAAAATGTTACACACAAAAGTGAAAAATAAAAAATTTTGAGTGGCCGACAAACTTTTCTTCACCAGCTATTGTGGCCAGTGGAGATTTTTTTTATTTCTATCCCTGCACATAAGTGGCTGATAAATGCACATTCTGGAGGAAGCAGCCCCTGAATAGAGACATAGCCAATGACAAAAGGCAGGGACAGTTGGTGTAATATTTTAGTATTTGTTTGTGTTTTGGTCACATGCAGAAATATATAAATTAGAGGGAAAATGATTGGGCATAGTTTCAAAGTTGCACAGTAAGTTTTAAAGAATTCATCAATCTGAAACCTGTTTAAAGTTGTTCTTGTTTGGTCTGAAAATGATTTTTTGTTTTCATACTTTATACATTTTATAACACTTCCTGAAAATGTTTATTTACAGATCTTGTTCTCCTCGATGATGACCTGAACCTTCGATCGACCTACATCTTTGGAGAGGAGGTTTGGAGAAAAGGAGTATAAAATAGAAGATAAAGAACCTTGGAGACTTTGTGCCTTCATTAAAATATACATTTTTTCTGCACACAAATTTGTTTTGAACATTTTATTTTATTGATATACAACAACCCTTTTTAAACTGAGTGAACATGGCTGTCCATTTCAATACATCAAAATTAAGCAAGGCTCAGTCAGAATACTCGTTTCTGTAAAATAATAATTTCTCCAGAACAGTGGCACACATCATTTCACCTGCTCTGTTAATGAGTTGTGTTCACCCAAGATGTTTCTGCATCTTTTAATCAGAATGCAAATTAAGACAGGAATAGAAAACAGAATCTGTCTGCTGTGAAAAGATCGCGAGCATTAAAATAAAACTGACTGCGCATTTTGTTTTGTTTTTTTATTGTTTTGTACAGAAAGTTGAGATCCTCCAGCACTTTGTCATTTACTCTTGGGAAATGTTTCAATTTAAATAATTCTGTTTATTCCTTGTGTAGCATTTCTAACTGCACATTTTTTCCTCTGCATCAAATATAAAGTTTTTTTCATTTTTAACAACTTAAAAACAAAACTTTTAATAAAACAGGACACTTAAACTATTTAATTTAGTTAAAATTAAATAATGAAATTGATAAACCTTTGTTGCAGGCATTAAATTAAAAATGAGTGAATATTTGAAAAAAAAAACAACTAAGTTTATATATTTGAACAATAAATGTCTTTGTATTGATTAAACTGAATATAAGTTGAAAATAATAATTGTATTCTGTGTTTATTTGTTTTACACAACATAATTAGAATAATGTTTAAAAATGTCTTGAACTTAAATAGTGTTTTATCAAGTCAGATAAAATACCAAGATGGCACCATGTACAGTTGCCTTGGCATTCTGGTGCTCTCTGTTTTGTCTATTCTTGTGTTATTTCTGTATCTCTTTACCTACACCAGGAAGGAGCTCCTAAACATTTGTAGGGGTTTTGGGTATATTCTAAAAATGGATAATTTGTGAATATATTTAAATATATTATATTTAAATATATTATTCCTCGAGGCACCACACTCTTTAATTC
>NW_013953641.1:130668-131678 GCF_001266775.1 Austrofundulus limnaeus
CTAGTTAAATTAGGTTGAAAAAGCATTTAGTTTACCAAATCTCATACAAAAATAAAAATCTAATTAGTCTGAGCACCTGTGTGTCACCAGAACAAATGTTAACCTTTACCCTTTTATTCTGCTGATGGCGGTACCAGAAGTATGTGTCGGCTGACCACAGGACCTTTAGGTGATGTTCCCCAAAAACTGCTTCTGTGCTTCAGCTGCTGGTCCTTCAGTCAGAAAGGTGGGTAATGAGCTGATGACAGTGGGGTCCGGTCCTTTCAGGTGGCTGCAAGACTTCTTAATTTGATTTCCACTTTGTAGAGAAAAACTAACTAAAACAAYGCATGAATTAACATTAGTTTATTTGACTTTTATAAAATCAAACTYGGATATTGAGATGATATGAAATGATAGCTATTCGATCAATCAGCGGGAGATGTAGAATGACCCACATCCCACCAGCCATGAGGAGGGCTGGCAGGAAGGGTCTCTGCCAAGCTCTTAAAAGCTGTTTCTGGCCTCTGATGTTGAAAAGATCTCTTTATCTCATACTCTCATTCAATCACTCACTAAAACCTGTCTCAAAAACTGTCCATCTTGGGACTGTACTGACTTTTAAAACCGCTGTTATGGGTGGAGTCAAGGTTTTAAGTTGGCCAATGAAAATATTACACCTTATACAGGAAAAGATTTTAACAAATAAAATGTTTTGGAGGGAAAACTTCACTTTAGGACAAAGAAAAAGGGAGTGTTTTGGTTTAATTATCTTGCATCTAATTAAAGGGTGAGACATCTGTTTACCTCAGTAAAATAAGAATGTCACATTTAGTTAAAATTCAAGGCCTAAGGTTTTCTAAGGGTTAAATCATGTAATAAAACACAGTTTAAAATCATGAAATAAAAGAAACATCATCTTCTTTAGGGTTGGGGTTAGGGGAAGGTCCAGCGCAGACCTTACAGGTGCAGTCCCATCGACCCCCAGAGACACATCTTCAGACCAGATGAAGGTTTATTATCATTATACC
>NW_013953642.1:0-1232 GCF_001266775.1 Austrofundulus limnaeus
ATCCTATACTGTATATCAGGAGGGAGACCTGACTGGCACTCAATTTAATTATTCAAATGATAGCAATAAAACATCAATAAACCAGAACAGGCACAGTATGGCATGTGCAACAGTAATTTTGTCATGGTAGGTGTCCTCTTCTCTTGCATCATAGTTGATCATTTTAAATTAGCTAATGCTAGTGTGGTTGTAGGTGAAGGCCAATTGGTTGCTTTCCTCCTCCCGCTCCTGTGTGTGCGTCTGTGTTTGTGTCTGTAGRCAGGTTCCMACTCACTGTCAGCTGAATTTTATTGCAGTTTGATTTAAGAAATGGTGATCAGCTAAGTGGATTTTATAGGTCGTCTCCCGACATTTGGAGCGCTGCTGTTTTGTCTCCTAACTCCCACCTGACTCAAATGTTTTTGTCTCTGGACCTTCATTTTTAAATGTTTGGTCTCTGGACATCCATACTCAACTGTTTCCACGGGTTATCAAAGTGCTAATGTTTGGGGTGTGGCATCTGAACGCTTGTTTCACATCTTACGGTAGTGTGGTCAATTAGCCACACACCTGGTCCAGACATTAATCTTAAACTACATACTTTTATTCTTCTTCCTAAGCTTTATGTAGCTATTTTGTTTTCTTCAAAAGCCCATTTAATCTTCAGTTTATTGTCTTTGTAAATGATTTAAAGAACCTATTATTTGGGCTGGCCTTTGTTTTTGTGAAGTGGCCCCTAATTTACACTAGATACGACTCTGCTCCGCTGTGCCACGGTACGCAGTTAGCAGCTGTTCGTTTGCACCCCAATTTCTTCAGCGTCCGCTAAGCTCAGCTCAGCTCCGATGTGACGCACAGAGGAAGTGTGTGCTGGAAAAAGATTGCTCATTTAATCCAGTGATAAATGTGGAAATCAGAGCAAAAAATTATCAATTCTGTGGAAGACGAACTCCAAACACAACTGAAAACATAGATATAAAGGCTTTTCATATTTGAAACTGTACTGTCATCTTTTTGAAACTTCTKATTTGAAAATAAAATCCACGTGTATTTTGTGTGCACATGAATGTTGCATGCATCCAGCTCCCGGTAAAAATAAGATTGGATCTACGTAATTTTCGCAAATCACCGTCCATTTACCGCCACCCTGCGTAGGCAGTGTAAATGCTTTCATTGATCATAATGGTTGTGCATTTGCTGCGGAGATCGGAATGGAGCAGAACCGCACATAGTTTAAAATTAGGAGTTACTTA
>NW_013953642.1:1460-3335 GCF_001266775.1 Austrofundulus limnaeus
GAAATACGTATATTCACAAGGTGCTGTAAAATCAGGGAAGGGGGAGGGGCAGTTAAGAAACACCCATTCAAGATGACACACATGACAAACATGGTGGAACAGGTGAAACCGGTCATACAGCAACAGAGTTGAGCTACCTTTAACAGCTTGAAATATACAAAAGGAAAGTTGAGTTTAAACAACCTGCGAGAGAGCAAGTAAGCTTGGGCGGGGGAGGGGAGGCTTAGGTAAGGGGCGGTAAGATGGGGCAGGTTCAAAGGAGTAGGTGACGTTGAGGGAGTGTGGGGGTCTGTGCAAGGACCCAACCCTGGCCCCCTCCAGAGTCCAGAGTCACATGATGTTATCATCTCTGCTCAATTCACTTGAGTTCAGAGTTTCCTCCTCCTCAGCCATTGGGTTCCGGGGCCAGGTCCAACACAGGTGGATGTGGGGTGGGTGCGAAACAAGCTTTTGTTGACATTCCATCCTGGGGAGATTGAGATAAACACTGCCATCAAGGCTGTGCCGCTGGGAGCCAAATAGATAATCCAATTGTTTTGGAACAAAGCAGACGTGAAATTCCCGTTGCTTTTAAAATGTCAACTGCATCTATGAAGTGGCAAAAAAAAAAAACAATCAGCCGAATTTGGGGTCTTCCTCACATCTCACCATCTGAAGCGTCACCCAGATGTAAACCTTACATGCTGGAGGCTCGCTCCTGAGCTGCGATCCTCGTCAGAATCACATCCAGTTTGCAAATTACTTCCCCCAGTTGAGAGTCTGTGTGCTACCAAGCCCAGCAGAATCCTTCAAGTGTGCCCGACAGCTCCTCAAAGGCCCGAACCACTGTCAGGGTCGCTTTCACTTTTCGATAAATCTGGAACCATCCTCCGCCGATCAGTAGAGGTGGGCGATACTGGGAATTTTGKTATCGATCCAATACCAAGTAAAAACAGGGCCAGTATCACYGATACTGATACATTTTAAGCTTCATAATTTGAAAAGATCCAAAAGATCTAGGATAGAATTTCACCAAACATTGTACGTGACAACAAAATACTTTATTRTAACAATCAACATTTTTGCTTGCCAACAATAGAGCAGTAACAAAGCAGTTTCCTTTAACATTAGGAAAGAAATCTTTTATACAAAAATAGAATAAAAATTATTCCCTCACCACTGGACATCTTTCCTACTTATTAGTTCTTTGTTTCTTTTATTAAATAAACATGTTCTAAGGAAAAACAAAAAATAAGGAATTTTCTTCCTTTCAATACAATTCTGTTTTATGCAAATAAACACACTAAAAAATATCACTCAACACAACTTAAAACAAAATCTCCTGAGATAGAGGGCTCGGTGAGAACACTGAGTGGGTGGGCCAGCCAGCCTACCTGCTTAGTTAGCTTAGCTGTTTGGCTAGCACTACTGAGCCACGTGACAGTGCAACAACAAAAGAAGAGGGGGGTATGCGCTGCTCTGTGCTGTGTGTGACACAGTGCAGCACTACAGACAGAGTGTAGACTTTGAAAAATCCACATGTGCAGCAGTCATTCTTTGCGGCAAAGAACAAAGCTTGAGCATTAATCATTTTACACGAGTATTGTTCAATATCAATACCAGCGCTGGTATCGATATTATCGATATTTAGTATCAATCCGCCCACCTCTACCGATCAGCAGGAATCCAGTTATCATAAATCCAAATATATATAAATCTTCCACGTCTTTGATGGAAAGTGGTGCAGCAACCGTTCCACTCAGACAGCCGTGTTCCCCTAGTTCCAAGTGTGGAAAAAAGAGTGTCAATTGCATTCAGAGACCAGTTGACCAAATCCATAATTCCTTTAGTTTCGGATGGTACGTAGGTGAAAAAAATCTTGAAGCAAAAAGCAGG
>NW_013953642.1:4733-14891 GCF_001266775.1 Austrofundulus limnaeus
GGTTGCTGGGGTTACGGTGTCTTATAAAAAAAAACATGAATACTTGTTTTTGTACTGGACAGTGGAAACTTACAAGAATGTGTAGGACAGGTAGTTTCGGCAATTAATCTTAGCAGAAACTGCTCACAAGCAGTTTCTTGACAGTGAAACCAACCTTATCTTACAGAATGGCCTTGAGGCAGGCCAGTTCTCATCCGCTTGCTTTCCTGTTTCTGTAGAAAACACATTTTGTACCAACATTTGTAATGTACTCAAAACTTTATTTGATACACACACAATGAACTTTAATGTAATAAAGAAAAAACCCTTTCACAGACCCTCTGCTGACAGAATGTGTCAATGAAATTTCACCACTTTTACTTTGAACTGAAGTTTCTTGAGACTCAGTTTTAATTTGATCTCCTTACATCTGTCCATTAGAGCGAGTAATTTTCTGTCATGATCCGCCTTTGCCCCCGCATCAGAGTCCCTACAGCCAACGATTAATATGTCATCTGCTATCGGTTCAACCCCACTGAGTCCCGACAAGAGTTCGTGCTGCTTTCTTTGATAAATTTCTGGGGCAACGGATACACCAAATGGCAGCTTTAGCCAGCGGTATCTGCCCCACGATGTCCAGAAAGTAGTCATATAGCTGCTGTCTCTGTCCAATTTGCACTGTAAAAAAGTGTCCCATGCATCCACAAGCGTGAAGACAAGAGCTTTTGGAAGCTTTTAAAGTACATCATCCAGCGTGGGCATGTAGTAGTGGGACCATTTTAGAGCTTTGTTAAGAGACTTGGGATCAATGCAAATCTTCATTTTCTCTGGTTGTTTGATGATTTCCATGTTACTGATCCATTCAGTTGGTTCAGATACGGAGGTTATGTGTCCATCTTGCTCATGTTTGTCCAACTGAGCCTTGACTGCATTTCTGATTGCCACTGGAACATTTCTTGGTGGAGCTTGTACTGGTGCAACTGAGTTGTCCAACTCAAAGTGAATTTCCCCTGGGAGCGATTGAACAGGACCAGTAAAGACATCTGCATATGAGTTGACAAGCTGTTTGGTTAGTGGTATCATGTCACACTGATCTATTTTATTCAGTTCATTGGGGATAGTAAAGTTCATCAACCCTAGGTCCACACTTGTTGAGCCTGATAGGAGGGGCCTTTGGTTGCACTGGACTATCTCAAAGTCCAGCACGTGTCTCTTGCCCCGTACCACACATTCCGTTCTGAATATGCCAACAGAGCTCAGTGTTTCACCTGAGTACAGCACAAGTCTGGCTTTACTCGGAAGTAGTGGTACTTTGGATGCAAACTTTTTCTTATCTTTAATGCTCATCACGTTGCATGTCGCCCCTGAATCTAGCTGGCACCGTTGCAGTCCTCCACTTAGTTTCAGCGTGGCGAACCATTTTTTCCCTTGACCTTGTAATGTGCCAATTCTCTCAGCTGTGTAGATCTGGTCGCCTTCCTCATCCTCACTGTTTATTTCATCAGCTGCATTTACTCACTGATCAGGTCTGTGATTTTTGTGAAGAGAACACACCAGGAGAAACTTTAAGTAGAAGGGCTTGTACCTGATCAGCCAGACATGAAAGAGACAAAGACGGAGGGAGAATTTACACTTTTCCAAGTCCTGAATTAAGCTAACTGCTTGTAGCACTGCTTTGCGTTGACTGCCTCGTTTTTCATGCATCAAGATCTGTCCCAACATGGATTAAGACAGGTGAGTGAAAAGCGATGACTTTTGTAATGCTTGTTAATCATGTTTGTGTTATATTGATATATATCTTGTTATACAATAGTGCAGGTTTTTCAACCCTGGTCCTCAAGGCACACTGTCCAACATGTTTTAGATGTTTCCCTGATTCAACACAGCTGANTAGTATTATTAATAGTATTAATCTGAAAAACCATCTCACATGTATTAAACATTTTGTATAACAAAACTTTGTCCCCTTTAAAAAGGAATAGTATTCTCTGGGTGAAAGTCCCAGGGTGGCGTTGTTAAACTTTTGAGGTGTGAACTTATAAGTTGAGTAATGCTCATAAGTCCCACCTAGTAGTGCCACACGAAGTTAGGTTGCAGAGGCAACAGGTCCATGAAAGAAATGTAGACATCCATCTCCCGAGCGACACTCTCCAGCTCGTGCTGGGGGGCCTCAAGGCRTTCCCAGGCCAGAGAAAATACATAATCCCTCCAGTGTGTCCTGGATCTTCTCCGGGGCCTCCTACCATTAGGATTTGCCTGGAACACCTCTAAAGGAAGGCATCCAGGAGGCATCCTAATCAGATGCTCAAACCATCTCAAATACAGATTCATTATGAGCAATTCAAATTCAGTTTCTATTGGGACAAGTTTCTTTCCATAATTCTCTATCCACATTCCAGCTAACACCATTTTTAACCACCACTGTAGTTCTCATATCAGGCAATGTTTTGCTAAACATGATGCCTATTGTTGCCAATGTGCTGATCAGGATAGGAGAATATGACAAAGTGATGATTCAACTCAATGTGCTGGCTTCCTTAGATTGTGTTGTACAGTGCTCTGAGACCACGTTTGTTGTGACTTGGTGCTGTATAAATAAACTGATTGATTTTTAGGTACTGTTCTGCTGGTTTTGTCTTTCAACATTTATTAAGCTTATTTTACATTTTAACCCTTTCTCATGTGAACTTTTAGTCAGTGTTTTGATTGTTATAATGAAAACAATTCATTWTCAGCATATTTAATATATACAAGTAATGTCCATCACTCAGCATTCACACTGCATTTTTGCAGAATTTAAAAAAAAACTATCCTTGTTTGCAGTCACTAAAAATGGGATTTGCACCATGGGGAKCTGCTGTGATAGAATGGAGCAGCAAAAATGTGCTAACTTTACTTACTGCAGTGGTAAGGAAGGCAGAGTACAAAAGCAACATTCCCGAGTATATCTGCACAAACACAGACAATAGTGCTCCATTTCTGTGGCAGCTTCAAAGGCAGCAGCCTCAGTGTTGTGGTGTTAACATGGAATAAAGTTGGCAAGAAGTTGCTTTTGCTCCCTAAAGCAGAATCTGTGCTGACCTGCAGCTGACACCTCTTCTTCCTGTCAGACTCACTGTAAGGCAAGATGGAGCTTAGAATAAAATCACCACATATCAGCTGTTTGTTTTTCATTTATTGCTGTCCAATATCTGCTCCGKATATTTGTGCAGAAGTATTAGAATATGAAGCAGACAAACCAAGTTGCGTGCTCCTGTAGATGTCTGTTATCAACTGCAGGCATGAGATGGAGATGGACAAGCAAATCCATCTGAATTCATTTGATGCAACTAACGCTGACAGAATTTATGGAAAGACATTTTACCTCTGCTCTGAACAACATGTACATATACGACTTAAGGCACCCCACTTGTATCTGCTGCAAACAGACATTTATGGCCGTGGGTAAATGTAAATGATAGTGGCAACCAGAAATTGCTGTTTTCTAACAGATATAAGACGTATTTAGGGTTTCAAATGACAAGACAACCTCTAAATATTTAATGAAGAAAGATTTCTATTAAAGACGTAGGATTTTTTGAAGAAGTGAATATCGTCAAACTATTTAAATTAAGTCACACAATCTCGTAATTTTGAAAGATGTCACATTTAGAGTTTGTGTTGTAAATGACTCAGCTACTACCACAATAAACTTCAGCTCAGTATCTGTATAATTGACTGAGTTATTGTATAACTATTTTAATGTTTGCTAATAATTAGCTGTGGCAGTCATCTTGAATTAGATTAAKTCTAAAAGGTATTTGGCTGTGAAAGTACAGTACATCAATTCCCTGCTGAGAGTTTTATTAAAAATTGTCTGGTGATGTATGAGGTATTTTGCTTATGTTTCACACACAAAAAATAGACATGAGTTAAAACATTTTTTTGCATTAAGGGACAGATGATAATATAAAGAAAAAGGAAAATGTTCTGCTATGAATCTGCCTAATGAAAAACCACCATKATGCATTGATACACCTCCACACTCACAGCCACGTTATTAACATTTTAACACTTTTGACATTGCTTGATTCACATGTCAATCAGCCAGAAGGCAATTAGCTGGGAGGCTGTGAAAAAGRAGGCAACATAGGCTGGAGCTGGAAAATTTGAATAGATAGACATACAGAGATGGAAAATACAGTATATTGTCTGCAGTGTTTGGTATATAAATAGAAWTCAAGACAATGTAGACCACATCTGGCTGCTGGCAGATGTATAAAGTGGGATTTTAGTGAAGAACACGTTCATTTAGAACTCTGAGTCACACAAGAAATGCGTATTTGGTGGATAAGCCCAAAATGAGAGAAAATTTGTGGCCTTTATTCAGCTATAGTACCATGAAAGACATTCTCTTTTTTTTTTTTGAAAGACATTCAAACAGTCCAGGGTCTCTGTTTCACACACATTTTCAATAGGAAACAGGTCTTGACTGCAGGCAGGAAAGTATAGTACTTGTGTTGAGGATCACGACCTCTGATGCTGATTTTTTATCTACCGTAATTGACCACTGCAGGGCTTCGGTCAGAAAGCATGCAGGACATCAGTGGGAATTTAACTTTTTACTGTATAAATGGCACCATGAACCCCAGAGAGTTGTATTGGCCGGCTAACACCTGATAGGCTGTCCTCATCGTCAGAGTAGAGTGCTCAATGATTCGACACTGATAGCCAAGGGTGTCAGAGGCACAGTTTCATCTCAGACCCAAGGTGGGTTCAAGTGGATCTGTACAGCTCTGGCTTAGCCACTGTTCTGTAGCTGAAGATCTGGTATCAGGGGGGAAGTTGAGCCACCACTATTGGTTGATTACGGGCCCACTGTCTGAGTTCGAATCCTCCTTCTGCCAGTAAGGTGTTCAGCTGATCGACTCTTCCCTTTGCTGTTGATGTAGTGGGAAAACTTTCCAGGCAGTTATCAATGTAGAAGTTCTGTTGCACTGACTGCAGTACTTCAGAATGGCTGTCTTGGTGGTAACGTGCATGTTGTTGCAGAGCAAAGATAGCACAACATGGGCTGCTGGTTGTGCCAAAAGATAACACTTGCCATTCATTCACCTCTGGTGGGTCTTCACAGAGCATTTCTCTCCAGATGAACTAAAGGATTGGTCTGTCTTCAGGCAACAGGCGGATCTGATGAAACATTGCCTTGATGTCACCACTCACTGCAATCTGATGCTGCCTGAATCTGATGAGGACCACCACAAGTGATGGACCCAGTGTAGGCCCAGGTAAAAGCTGTTCATTCAGGGAAGCATTTTTGTGCAGAAATTAACAATTGAAGACCAAGCGTGGTTTGTTATTGTGGCACACAAGATTATGAGGGAGATACCATGTTTCTGCAGACTTTGGTTTAAGTTTCCTGACATACCCAGCGTGAATGAGTTTGTTGATTTCAGCTGAGTAGATTGTTGCTCTTTCAAGTTCCTTTTTCAGTTGCTTCTCAGTGGCTCTCAAATGAGCCATGACCGAATGTGTGGAATTGTTGAGCTTGGGCACCCCTGGTTTTCTCAGGGGAGGAGTTGCATAGCAGTATATTCCTTCAACTTCCAGCCTCTGTGTTTTTGTTTCCAGAAGGTTCCTGGCATCCTGATCTTCTCGTGAGCGAACAACCATTTTTTCACTTTGGAAAGGGAAGATGTCAAGTTGCCATAATCTCACAACGCTCAGTATGAAGATCCTCGGAGCTTGCAAAGGAGGTGAAAAGGCACTGTGGCAATGATGTTTGCTCTGAAACACCTCTCTGCCCTTTGTAGGGCCCAACCCAGGGCAGTGTGAATGGCTATGGGACCTCCATTGAATCCTCTGCAAGTTGGCTCAGTAGCTGTAATGAGGTGCACATGATCTGAGCCAAGCAAGACTAGTGGTTGAACTTTGCTAAATGATTTCAGTGGTATTCCTCGCAAGTGGGAATATCACTTCTGAAGCATCTGTACAGGGTAAGTTTTTTTCCACTAAGACTAGACCTGAGGCTGTGAATGCTCCTTGGATTTTGAAACGCTTACCTGGGTTACCTTTGRGGGAAATCTCAATTTACCTTTGATCCTTGGAGATGAGTGACATCTGTCCTTACAGTACATAGGGCGCGAGTCTCCAACTCACCAATCAGCTGGAGCTGCTGAACAGCTGTTGGTAAGATTATAGTCCGTTGTACTTCATCATCTAGCACAGTAAAGGTTTCTACTGAATTTGAATTGTTATGCAGTAGGACTGGAACCACTTTCAGAGGTACTTTGCTGGTAGTTATACTGGGTGTCAAGGATACTCTGCTCTCTGAGGATTTAGGCTGTCGCTGTGTGGACCTACGCTGAGCAATGCTGTGAAGCTCTTGGAGGTTGATGTTACCACAGTCGCTGCAAGGTTTCTTGAGGTTGCAGGATTCTGGTGCATGGGSACATGCACACTTCCAGCAACATTTCCCTTCTGTTATCCACCTAKCCAGCTTTGTGACTGATTGCACTTTAATGCTGGGGCAACGACTAATGTAATGTTCTGTGCTGTCACAAAAGATGCAGTGCACTTTAAAAAGTTGCTTACCACTGGATGATGTGGGTTTGTTGGAGGTGCTTGGCTGGATAGGATCTGCCCCATGTTTCACAGCTACACTTTGTCCTTTGCCCTTGAATGGGATTTTCTCTCTYCCATTRGTAGCAGATTTCTCCAGTTGATAGYGCTGTATTAGTCTGTTTGACAGGTGCTGCTGCTGAGCTTTACCTTGAAGCCAACCATTCAGGKCTTATACAGTAAGTTGTAGGGATTGAGGCTTGTAGTGTTGAGTTTTCCACTTAGTTGGAGATATTCATTGAACTCAACTCTGTGGTATTTGGGCAGCTTACTGAGCAAGCGGTCAACATGGGAACAGCAGTTAAGCTCCATCCTCTGAGGTCCCTCTAAAGAGAGCAGCATACTAACAAGGAGATGGACTATGAGAGCAAAACTTTGGATGGTGTGTGCCTCTCTTGACCTCACATCAGGTGTAGTTAAGATAGCTGCTATTTCAGCCTGTGCTAGCTGGTGGGGTTGACCRTACTGAAGCTGTAATGAGCCCTGARCCCATGTTCTAATATCTGTTACGAAATGATGTGGGGTTTTAATGCAGTGCTGCCTGAAAGGTCAAAGGTCAYGGCCATGTTGGTTTTCAGCTTTGCTGCTTACTTGCAGAGATTTGTCCAGATTTTCTGATTCTTTTGATAATATCAGTSGTGGGCACCAGTCCGCTAAAGYGCAAATCCRCTCATTGCGGAMCTAAACATTTTRTTTGYKCTTTAGCGGTCTTGCTAMTTWTTATAATTCATAAGCGGATTTGCGCTTTTTGAATTTAAATTGCAGTTCCGCTAATAACTTATTTTCTACCAGTCATCATTATCTTGAACAGCGGAAGTAATTGCTGTCAGGACTCACAACNTTAAAATATAGTTGTGTCTGCAACTATATTTGATAATGTTTTGAACTTTTAAAATATTGCATGATAAAAACAGAAGCTGCCCTTCATTTTAGTGACAAACTTTGGTGTTTTTTGATGGGTTACTTTCATTTTTGCTTCTACTTTTAATTTTTTAAAATAGGATTCCATTCTAGGTTTCTAAGGTTCTTCTTCCACTTATTAAAAAAGTTGTTAAACATCTGAGTGGCGCACTACCGCTACTAGTGGTGAGAAAGTGTATTGCACCGTATTCAAAATCAATGCGGTCTGTTTGTAAAGTAATAAGGACACTGCAAAAGTTTGCGTATTTAGTAGGCTTCTTTAGTAATATTTCTTGCAGGCAAATACACCGAACTGGTGCCCCAGTGGCTCGAACACAAAGCTGGGCTGTACCATTAGCTAAACTCTATGGGGGAGTTCTGTAACATGTCCCTTTTTTATAATGACTTATAACACATACCCAACATACTGTAACAAGGATGGATTCATTAACTTCACATTTCACAACAAAGTCTGAATATACACACCTTTTTTTTACAAGTTCAGTCTCTTTGGTAGTTTCACAGCCTGCCACTGCTGGTCCTGTATTGTCTCTTCTCTGGGGAATGGGTAGGGGTTTCCTCAGCTGGCTGTTGATCCTTTTTGTTGTTTCCCTGCATGTCCCTTTCTTCCTGAGCACTGTCCATACCACAAGTTTGTGTTTCCTGTGCTCTCTCTGGCTTTTCTGTTTCAGCTGGTCTCAGCGCCACTCTGTTGTGTCTGTATAAAGTCCCTTCAACATCCACCAGGTATGATCGGGGACCCACTTGTTGAAGACAGACATCCCTCCTCCACCTGCCTGTCCGGTCTCCTGGCAGTGGCTGCATCCTGATTGGTTGGCCCATGTTCAGGTTGGGCAGATCCCTGTCTGATTTATCATACCAGATCTTTGCTCTTAGATGCTTGGCCCGGAGTTTCTCTGAAACTCCCTGAACCACACATGGTTTTAAAAGGCTTGAAAGGCAGTCAGAAGTGGGGAGTGGAGTTTTCAGTCTCCGAGCCATCAGTCCCTGGGCTAGACTGCAGTCCATGTCCTCCGTGGGTGCATTCCTCTACTGCAACACAGACAACCAAAAATCGGTAACTTCACTGCCGACTCCGCTTTACCATTGGACTTAGGGTGTGTCAGGGATGACATAATGTGTTCGAAACCCCATTCTTTTGCAAATATTCTGAATGCCTCACTGTCAAAATGAGGCCCACTGTCTGTGATTACACAATCAGTTGGCCACATCTGGCAAACTGAAGTTTTACACTTGAGGACTGTGGTTTCTGCTGATAGGTTGGGAAGCTGCTCGACTTCCCAAAAGTCTGAATAGTGGTCCACCATTAACAAAAAAATCTTTACCTGCCTGTCTATATAAATCCATGCTGAGAATTTGCCATGGACATGTGGGAAGTGCATGTGAAATCATTGTTTCTTGTTGTTGTTTGTATGCATACTTGTTGCATGCTGAACACTGGCTAACAAAGTCTTTTATTTCACCCTGCATATTGGGCTAGTATAGTGTGTCTCTTGCTTGTCTGTAGCATGCCTCACTTCCTATGTGACTGACATGGATGCATTTTAACATTTCTGGGCGCAGTGATTTTGGGATGACTATTCTCTGGCCTCTGAAAAGCACCCCATCCTGTGCGCTGATCTCATCCCTGACCGACCAGTATTCCCTGATGGATATGGGTGTCTCCTATTTGCTCTTGGGTCATCCATGCAGGACCACTGCTTTCAACACCTGGAGACATGTGTCCTCTTCTGTGTGATGTCTGATCTGTGCTAGGCGCTGGCTAGTGACATTCAGATAATCAGCTTGCTTTATGTTTTCAATAGACTCTTGCGCCCTCTGTAGGCTGCAAAAAGTGTGGAGTGTACGCCTCATCAGATGTACTTGCTGGGACTGTGGCTCGGCTGAGTGTATCACTTATGTGCATGTCTGGGCCTGGTTTGTACTTTTTCTTGAGGTTGTAGTTTTGCAGGGTCAGGAGCATGCTCTGTGGCCATTTGGGTGCACTCAGGAGTGCTTTGTTGAAGATTGCGATGAGCGTTTTGTGATCTGTTTCAGCTGTAACCTCTTCCCTTCTGCATAGATAGTGGTGGAAATGCTGACATGCAAACATTATACTCAAACACTCCTTCTTGATTTGTGCATAGTTCTGTTCCGTCTGCGTTAGAGCTCGAGATGCGAATCCAACTGGCTGGTCATCCTGTAGAAGGCAGCACCCGAGTCCTTTCTGGCTTG
This sequence comes from Austrofundulus limnaeus, assembly GCF_001266775.1. NCBI lineage: Eukaryota > Metazoa > Chordata > Actinopteri > Cyprinodontiformes > Rivulidae > Austrofundulus > Austrofundulus limnaeus. Next base: position 14,448 of record NW_013953642.1, read on the forward strand.
CATCACTTTGGATTGTGAATGGCTTTGTTACGTCATTATATTTCAGCACTGGTGCCGCTGTGACCAGCTTCTTGATCACCTGCACTGCTGCATCGTGTTTTGGTAGCCAGTGGAATATAACATCCTTGTCAAGTAGCCTCTGCAGGTGCTCACTCACTTCTGATAAGTTGGGTAGGAACTTTGCAAGGTAAGTTACAAACCCTATAAATCTTTGTACAGTCTTGGCATCTGTGGGGTGGGGCATCTCCTGGATCACCCTGATTTTGTCAGGGTCTGGTTTCAGACTGTTCGGTTTTTTTTTTAACCTAGGACTCAGAAAAAACACAGCAACCCCCCGAACATTAAATCAATGACAACAGAGGCAAGTGAGATTTTTTAAGAATCACTTTGCAAAGAGGAGAAGTTCTCGTTACTTAACTTTTGCTCGAAAGCTCAGCAAGTCCA
>NW_013953642.1:15483-19005 GCF_001266775.1 Austrofundulus limnaeus
CACCAGGGAGGCGTCCAGGAGGCATCCTTACCAGATGCCCGAGCCACCTCAACTGGCTCCTCTCGACGTGGAGGAGCAGCGGCTCTACTCTGAGTCCCTCTGATGACCGAGCTTCTCACCCTGTCTCTAAGGGAGAGCCCAGCCACCCTGCGGAGGAAACCCGTACAAGGCTGTACAAGGGTTCATACACCACTAGTGGGCAGCATTGAATTGTAGCCACCTAGAACGTGTCAAATTGAACCTGCGTTTCAGGATTAGCTTCCGCTAATATTTCTATGCAATAAGCAGTTTTGAAGTTGCGGACCTAAATATTTTTATAAGCGCTTTAGAAATTGCGGAGCTAATTTTAGAATTAGTGCTGCCCACTATTGGATAATATTATGGACTGTAGATGGTGAAAACACTAAATTCTTTGCAATTGTACATTGAGAAACATTGTTCTTCAACTGTGGGACTATTTGTTCACAAAGTGATGAAGCTCAACCTATCCTTCCTTGTCAACAACTGAGCCTTTCTGGGATGCTCTCTTTATACCCAGTCATGACACACACCTGTTTGCAATTACCCTGTTCACCTGTAGAATGTTCCAAACAGTTTTTTTCAGGATTTCTCAACTTTCTCAGCTTTTTTTGACCCTGTCCCAGATTTTATGAAACGTTTTGCAGCATAAAATTCAAAATGAGGGAATATTTGCATAAAATCAATAAAGTTTATCAGTTTCAACATTAAATATCTTGTTTTTGTAATATATTCAGTTAAATATAGGTTGAAAAGAACTTGCAAATAATCATGTTCTGTTTTAATGTATGTTTTACACAACGTTCCAACTTCATTAGAATTGGGGTGGTTTTTATCTTGTTAAAATTAGACATAAGTTGGGTAAACAAAGCAWTAATTTCCAAAATATTCCATGCTGATCGAGGACAATGAGTGGCTGACCTGAAATAGCCATATCTTGAGTTCTGGGGCAGAGGGTGGGGTTGCAGCAAAAAGCCTTTTTGAACAGAAGTGGAAGACAGCTGATCTCCTCAGTGCTCAWACAGCATGCTCTGTTTCCCACACAACAAGCAATGACCTTCATTATCTTGAAAGCTGTAATTAGGCAATTTAAAAGCCTCATTTATCTACTTAAWGTTACCCATGTCAGATGCTCATTCTGACTGATATCCTGGCTATATATTTTTTTAAAGGACAGTGATACATAAAATACATAATGGGGGAAAATGTGTTTTAGGTTATATTCTCCCTATCTTACAAATTGTAGTTCTTCACAAAACAGTGATATGTTTATTCAACATGAAGCTTTGAACTACACTACACTGTGGTATTCTTATTACCAAAACCCAGAGTTTTGATTTGATGTTACTTTTTTTTGCTTGTGGTAGTATTATAAATATATATCTGCAGCCTGGATTACTCGCTGAGGTGGCAGTTTTGACCTACAAGGTTTTGAGGTTCAGCTGTAGATGGCCCAGACTCGAAACCTTGGCAGAGTTTAATCCATTTCTCCTACCACCAGCAGAGGTTAATCGACTTGCTACTGAGAAATGTGCTTGTAGAGAGGTGCAGTGTGGGCAGATGTACTTAAATAACAAATGACCCTGGCAGATTAAAAATTAGCTACATGCTAAATTATGGGTTTTGTGTATACAGGGCAGATTATGGAATTGTCCACATCTACCCAGGAATAAATCATTTTAAATTTCTGCTTAAGGCACTTCATCATTGTGCTGGTACATTACAAAAGCCCTTGCTTATGCTTATGATGAAAATCAGCCATACAACACAGTTTTATTGCTGTGTACCAGCTGTAAAAGGCCATAAAATAATTATTCCAAATTCTACRATTTTGCAGCAAGAAAGAAAAACATGAGACTTGCAGGCAGCACCGAGGTGCAGATGTGTGACTCAAGCAGGCAGAGGTTGTTTTGTTTTGTTTTGTTTTTTATACTCTCTGCACCTCCTCATCAAAACCCAGTCAGATCCAAATCCTAAAAAACAAAAAAATTGAATTGTCATATAAAATGTTTCAAACAATTTTCCAAAATGAGAAATACACAAGAGTTGGTGTGATACAAATACAACCAAAATATGTTTTTTGTTGGTTCAGGATGAAAACAGCAGTTTATGGTATTTTTCTTTTGCCTGAACACAAAACTGACCTTGATATATAAAAGCATTTTATGGTTTAAAGTGGGACCTGTTTTTCTCATTTTTAAACCATGAGTGAGTGAGTCCACCCGGTACCTCATGGTATAACAGAATCTAAATTTTGCACAAAGCTGTCTCCCAGAACAAGAAATAGTATCCATCACAGTGGATTTTACATACAAGGCATTCTCAGGTATGAAGAGCTGCACTGCATCAGGGCCTGAAATAATCTATACGTATTGGCTAAATTGATGGACTGATCTACATGTGCTGCCAATAGAAGTGACTTAGGCAGAGTGGTTGACTTAAAGTGTATCTTACCCCCCCCCCCNTTTGTAATCCATACTAAAAATTTTGTATGTATTGATTTATTTTACTTTACAATCGGAGCTCCCTTTTAAAAAAATAAAGTTTAACGCTGGAACTCAATACTTGATGTAATTGGTCGAAGCAATGGGGTTATAGACTTATGCTGACGAAGACTGACATCTCAGTGGTCAACTGGAGCAGCTGCAGTTATATGGAAAATGTCCTGATGCATCTCAAAAACAAAAAGAAAAAATAAGTAGGTCCTCTGGATGGGTTCTTCTTTAGTGAAACGTTTCGTCTCTCCTCCAAGAGACTTCTTTAGTCTGACGAGTTTCAAGTGAACTGGGAAACTTTAAAATCCAATGGAAACATGAAAAACTTTAAAATTCAAGCTCTTATTTTGAAGGGAAAAACTAGTTTCCTGTTCCCCATACTTTCGTTTCTCGTCTGTTCGTCATGTACCCAGAATGCATTGCTTCAGTTTTCCATCCATCCATTTCCATCCATTTTCTTCCATCTATCCGGGGTCGGGTCGCGGGGGCAGCAGCTTCAGAAGGGAGGCCCAGACCTCCCTCTCCCCAGCCACTTCTTCTAGCTCCTCCGGGGGAACTCCAAGGCGTTCCCAGGCCAGCCGAGAGACATAGTCCCTCCAGCGTGTCCTGGGTCTTCCTCGGGGCCTCCTCCCGGTGGTGATAATCGTATCATGTGCGATTAATAGTCAGAAAAACATTAATCAATTAGTCCTGATGCATCTCAGAAGAAGAACCCGTCCAGAGGACCTATACAATTTTTTTCCTTTTGATTAATCAATTATTTTTTGGCACTTGACGATTAATACGATTAATGCAACCAGGTAGAGTCCGCTCGGTGCTCCTCCCTGCTTCAAATATGACAAACATAAAAAAGGTTCTGTAATTTAATTATCTATCAACACAGTTTAAAAATTGATGTATAGCCGGAAGTCTGCAATTTTGACACAATTTGGAACAGATTTTATGAAAAGAAAATCTTTCAAACTAAATTGGTCACGTGACTAGGACATAAAGGTGTGCAGGGACTCCA
>NW_013953642.1:23208-25167 GCF_001266775.1 Austrofundulus limnaeus
TGTAATAACTGTCATGTTGCAAATACTACATAATCAAATATTTATAACTTTGGTCAATAAACACCTAACTTCTCATTATTTGCATTTTCAGTCAAATTCTTGTGTATTAATCTAAAAGTTGTTCAAGACCGAATGATCAAAACATGTAAATCTTTTTTCCAACATACTGGCTTTCAGAAAAATGAAAATCTATGTTTTAAAAGCAAAAAGGATAATGTTTCTGTTGGTATTAAATGAAAGAAGCATATGATCCAACAGTTTAATGCAAACAGAATCCCAACAATTTCCTAGATTTAAATAATATGTAATACCAGTCAACCTCTTGTAATTAAAGAAAGAGCATATAAATACATTTAAAACATGTAAACAAATAATAAAGCAGTGCAAGAGTTTCCACTAGTTTGAGGACAAAACATGAACTTGAAAGCATAAGGATGCAAGACAGGGTCAAAATGAAAACTGAACAGCAGGGTGCTTCTGTGAAGACTGGTTTTAGAGCGCAAGAACATCTCTTTATTTAGATGTCCTGTCAAAAACCTAAGATGCAGCCTCTCCTACAATTCATGTTTTAATACAACCATGACAAATGTAAAGATTGTCCATAATTTACATGGATTTTATACGGTGCGCAACGGTGTAGCTTCTGAATAAATGAAAATGATTTAATACAGTTGTTTACACTTTTAGCAGCTCATTTTATTCCACAGCTGAGCTGATAAAAATGACAGATTTTCCTTTCTGGATCTCTGACAGACGGACTTCAATCTCTGAACTCGTAAAGTTCTTCTTTTTAATTTTCGCTGTCATTTTTCATGAATGGGCACTTCCTGATATCTGAGGCAGGAAACATAGCCTTATTTGGTGTTTTTGGGGTGGTAATTATGCTAATCTCCTCTCGCGTGCACGAGCAGCTGGATACGAACAGGTGGAATTTAGAAGAGTTTGTTGAATCTGACRTGACATGCTCGTATGAACCCTTTGTACGAACAAAAGTAAGAGAAATTTAGGAGAAGAATACGAACATGTTCCTGCATGAGGCCCATTGTTCAAATGAGATTAGTAATTGTGTTACTGTTTTTGTGTATTTGACTGTTCAAAGACACCCCATTCTTATTTTATTTATTTATTTATTTATTGTGGGGGGTGTATGTTTTAGCTAGATTGTTCATTTCTGAGGGAAGTGGTATTTACTGGATGGCACTGAATGCACCATGTGGAAAAGTTCTGAAACGTGTGTCTCTGTTACTTTTACTCGGACCCCGACCACAGCAGAAGCACCGTGAGTGTGTGGAGCCAGTTTATATTCTGTGTTGAGCTAAAAGAAAATAAATGTTTTGGATAAAAACTACTCCATTCATCGACTGATATCTTCAAGCTGCAAACATATATACAAAAAACAGCAGGTCTTACAGCCTTGAGCTACACTTCTGTCAACCTGTTTATGTTCTTGTACTGTTGCTGATGCCAGTTTCTTTGTGTGTTGATCTGTTTGTCTCTGTAATAGTGTTGGTGGGTTATTTAGCACTATCATAAACTTAGTAAATGTCAAATGTTGAATGGCCAGGAAGGAAACAGACTCTGGGACAAGAAGGTAAGATAGTAAATAATGTTTATTTACAATTATTTATTTGTTTACAAAGATTTTTTTATTCATTCATTTTCATTTAAAAAAACAAATCCAACTTTATACACAATAAAAAATACAAATGACTAATAAAATGAAATGAATGGCTGCAGAGAGAAGAAAAAAAGCTTATAATATCTGCACCTTTTCTTCATCAAATAAATTCAAACAATAATAATCTTTACGTAATAAAACACAATAAAAAAGTAAACACCAAATCTTTCTAGATCAATTGTTATGGACACACATTATACTCGTTCATATTTCTTCAGCGTCATACAGTGATGTTTTCGTTTTATTTATATTTTCTTTTTTCATTTTTAGGACTTTGTTTC
>NW_013953642.1:26525-28747 GCF_001266775.1 Austrofundulus limnaeus
GGTCTCACCACAGCACACGAAAGAAAAAAAGGAAAAAAATGTTTAGACAGTACTGTTGTTAGAACTTCTGAAATTCTCCAAAAAAACACCTCAAAAGTTACTAGAACTGTCCCTAGGGATTTTTTTGTGAAATAAAAATATCACTACCGGGGTCTGAAACGTCACAAGTTGGCAACATTGTTATGACTACAGACCGCGTGTCTCGTTTTGTAAACAACCTGAACGTGCTTTCGTGAACTGCAGTCCAACTAAAACACAAAAGATAAGCAAAAATAAGTTTTGCTTACTTCTGTTCACACAGTCCCAAGACCTYGAAATCCTGAGCTCGTCCYCAGCCARACGGTCTGCTCCCCAGGGGTCCCTCACACAGATCAACCAGCCTRCCATAAAAGGCACATGTTGGGTCACCAGCTGTTAAAAAAATAAGCAAAGATATTTAACCTTTACCTGTTCAGATCTAACACCAGTTAATAATAATGTCATGTGAATGTTTGAGTGAGCCATTCAAAACCATCCGGACACAGCTGTGGACTGATTAGCTATTGGTTTAATCTGCCTCCAACAKGCATCAGCTAACAGTGAGCAGACCCCGGAAACATCCAAAAATAAAGCTCTTTGCATCCTGACTCCRCCTCATGACATATCTAATGTTTMATCATGGTTCTWATGTGTTTTAAATCAGACATGTATCTAACTAAAAGCCTCCTGAGTCTGTGAAACCCCGGTCAAGACTCCCACAACCCAGTCTGCACATGWATYASCAATTCAATCAGAAATAACCCCATTATGAAAATAAATWGCTGTTCTCCTAATAAAGGACTGTACTWTGTGTAGTGTCTTTAAAAGTCAGCAGYAAACAATCCCAATAAATTTCTTCAGCATGACCAATTCTCAATCCGATTTTATGGAGTTAAAATGTGGAATTCAAATGTTGAACTAGTGGAAACTTCAGTATCTCTGTGTGTATAAAAATAGGTTGAAAACCAAGCTGTTGATTTTGAAATGTGAAATTTGAGTGATTTTAAATTCATATAGTTTTTCTTGTTTTTGTATGTGTTTTGAGATTTTAAATTTAATTTTTCTGTTGATTTTTGTATTATATTGTTTCTTTTTCGTTATTTTAATTTGAGTGGCTATTTTTATTTTATTTATTTATTTATTTATTTTTTAACTGTTGTGTTGTTGTCTGATTTGATTGGTGAGGCATTTTGGTGTTTTCACCCCTTGCCTCCCTGATTGGCTCTAGCGCTGATTACCCACACCTGCATGAAGATTGGCTCATCAACCCCAAGGCTTCTTAAGGCTGTGTTGAGAATCTTCTCGTTGCTGAAGCATCGGCTCATTTTGGTATGAGCTCAGCCTGCTACCTGTTGTCAATCCCAGAGTTAATCTTAACTTTGTGATTTTGTTATTTACCTGTTTACAGAAAGAGACCCTCAGTACATTTGCCTATTGCCTTGAAGACCAGAGCCACTCACCAGGAATTTTCATGCGCTGCCAGTTTGCCTCCCTCAAACCACTGTAAATAGATCTTCACCTGTATCACCTGTGGATCTCACCTTTGGACCAACTCCTCCAAGCCTCGTCTCCTTCTCCAGTCTGTAAGAACCCCTCTGAATTACTTACCTGCAAAAAACCATTACTGGATAACCTGCATAGACTCACCTCTGCAAAAACCTCTGTTTCAGGTCCCCTCCCCTTTTCCCAGCACCTGTATAATAAAATCACTTACCTTTTTTGTATATTCTGCCTCAGCCTCTGTTTGTCAATTGTATTTGCTCACGTTGACCTCCACCTGTAAAACCTGATAATTGGGAGTGTTTTTTACATAAGTCTATTAAGGCTTTTACCCTTCACTTGCACGTGAAAAATCTTATTTTGGAATTATTGTCTTTTTGTTTTACTTTTGTGTGTTAAATAAAAATCAAATCAAAAGATAATGCCCTGCATATCATACGATCCACTCAGTKCTATAAATATCCATCCGTCCGTTTTCTTCTGCTTATTCGGTGTCGGGTCACGGGACCAGCAGCCGAAGCAGAGACCCAGACTTCCCACTCCCCAGCCACTTTGGACTGCTTGTCTGGGGGAATCCCAAGGCATTCCTACGCCAGCCGAGAAACATAGTCCCTCCAGTAGTGATGGGCAAATGARGCTTTTCTGAAGCACTGAAGCTTGCTTTGAAAAAGGGTTCATTACTCGAAGCTTTCCAACACAGTTCT
>NW_013953642.1:29954-32521 GCF_001266775.1 Austrofundulus limnaeus
CTTCTGAAACAGTGTGTTGTTTTTTTTTAATACATGCACTGAAGCTTCAGCTTCAAACTGCCCATCATTACCCTCCAGGATGTCCTGTCTTCCTCTGGGCATCTCCCAGTGGGATGTGCCAGGAACACTCACCAGGGAGGTGTCCAGGAGGCATCCTAACCAGATGCCCGAGCCACCTCAAATGGCTCCTCAACGTGGAGGAGCAGCGGCTCTACTCTGAGTCCCTCCTGGATGACTGAGCTTTTCACACTCTAAGGGAGAGCTCAGACACCCTGCGAAGGAAACTCATTTCAGCCGCTTGTATCCACAATCTCATTCTTTCAGTCACTACCCCAAAGTTCGTGACCATAGATGAGGGTAGGAACGTAGACCAACCGGTAAACCGAGAGCTTTGCCTTCTGGCTCAGCTTGACAACATAGTTCCTAAGATCATTGGGACACAAACCTCTCCACCACGTTAAGGTGGCAGCCCAGGGAGATGTTAATGAGTGATTTAAAAAGGGTGAAAAAATATTAAATGTGACCTGATGCTCCAACTTAGTAAAAGTTTAGTGTAGGACAGAAAGTTTATCACCCTTTGTTTCTTTCCTACCTACTCGCTACACATGGTAATATATTTTCCCAATACCTTTGACATAATCACCTTTGTGAACATATAGATTGTTCCATAAACTTATTCCCTGATCTGTAATACATTGCCCCTTTTAGACTAGTTCTAAATGGAGGTGTAACAAAAATCTCCTGTCTTGACTCACCCTTTTAAAAAAATTTTGACTGGATATTTAATGGTAATGTTTTGAGCTTTCTGATTTGTAAAATACTATAATCAACCAGATAATAAAACTTCTATAATTTCAACTGATGAAATACTATTTTTGTTGGATGACCATAATGTTTTCTGCACCCAAAAATTTCATTTCACTGACTCTGAATTTCAATAATAATTCTGAATGGGGTTTCAATATGTTCCTTTCTCTTAATAAATATCATGTAATTTGTTTTGTCCAAATTTACTGATTTCTTTTATTTATACAGGTATGCAATATCTCATTTACAAGACAGAACTGTTTATATTTATTATATTGTTTATTTTATGTTTAAGCATTTGGCTGACATGTACTATGAGTACTTTTTGTAGGTGTTGTTTAGCATATTCATCTGTTGTATTTTTCTTTTTAGTTTTACTCTGATCCATGATGCACTGAATAAAGTTCAGCAACTACAGATATTCATGCTTCATCGCTGGGAAGAGTTAACTATCTGTCTAGCTAGCAGAGTGAGGGCAGAATAAATTTTGTTTGTATGGACTTCAACATCTTTTCAATATTTTCACCAAAGTAAAGAAATGTAGTAACATCAACAAATAAAAAAGYCTTGACACATTGACCAAAGCTGTTTATTTTGTATGTGAATGATCTGGTCAAAGTATAGAACCCTGTGGACCTCCACAACTATTATTAAATAATTCAGATTTTACATTGTGTACCTGAACAAACTGTTTCTGGTTGTTCAGCTAAGTAGACACTCACTGTAGTGCTACCTCTAATGTGGAAAACATTGTCAATGTTGCTGAAGKCCTTCTTCAAATCAACAAAAATGCTAACACACTGTATTTGATCAACAGCTGTTATTGCTTTCATTAATTCCATGWGAGCCATTGATGTTGAATTATTTGTTCTAAACCCATATAGACTACTACTTCAAATATTATGTCTATAAATCAGTTTAATCTGGTTACAAATCCTTTTTTTAAAAAGTTTTAAACACTGCGAATTAAAGGCTGTGAGTATCGACCTTTGCCTGTAGGAGGGGTGTTTGTTCCTTTCTTGGCTTTGTGTGAAAAAATTCACATTTAGGTAACACTTTTTGATCTTTAAATTTAAGAGCTTTTATGGCCCTGTACTGAAAAATGGATGTTCAGGGGTACATTTGTGGTGAGATRACAGGTTTGGCAGTTAATTGTTGATCTTGAGGGACACAGAATGTCTGTGGAAAACATAAAGATGGGGAAGTCCTTACCTTTGGAGTGCCAAAGTCCTTGCTTTACCAATAACAGGAATATTGTCTGTTTGGTGTCAGAAAAGTTAAGTCACTGTAATTTGAAGGTAGACTCTATGAAACTATTGCTGATATTGAGAGTTATTATGCCAAATATTTGCAGTTCCCAAAAACAAATTGTTACCAGATGCTTAAAGATAAAGAAAGCACACGAATCCCACACGTTTGTTATTCTATCCTAATGGTGACTTGCATTGACTTCCATTCATTTACTGGTCATTTCAAAAGCCTAACGCTGACCCTTACCCTAATCCTAACCACTGATCCACCAACAATATTTCTCCTGTTGGGGATCATGCTTTTGTCCCCGTAATGAACAGAGGGTCCTCACTAGGATGTTTGTACTGGGAGAATGGTCAAAAATTGTGGACACACACGCGTTTCCACAGCTATCCAATTGGGGACTTTCCATTGACTTCCATTACAGTACATTCCCACAGCCTAACCCTGACCACAAACCCTAAGGCTAATCTCACATGTACCTACCTGACCCTAAAACTAACCTAAAC
>NW_013953642.1:32531-36205 GCF_001266775.1 Austrofundulus limnaeus
CCTTAGTGGTACAACAATTTGTTGCTATTAAAATAACAGAACTTTTTTGCATATTAAATATATTTTGTAAAGCTTACTTGTAGGCATCTCCACATTGAATTAAATTTATTCATTTATTGTTTTAGGTTTGTGACATCTTGAGACATTCACAAAGCATCTGATCAGTGCTACACTTTTGCAGACAGACAGATTCCTGCAGGACATTTCTGAAGCAGCTCTGAAGACAATGGAGGCTCACCCATTGCTGAACAGGACCAACAAGTCTGATCTAGTTCAGGAGCTGCAGTGGTGATGTGGCTCTGTACCAGCTCTTCATGGAGAACAATCTGCAGGACACCTTCAGAGACTGTGACTCTGCTGAAGACTCTCATCTCATCTCCTCTGACCACAGCTGAATCTGAGAGGAGCTTCTCAACACTGTAGAGAATCCAGACTTTCCTCAGGTACAACATCACATCTCACTGCACTGACCATGCTCTATAGAGAAGAATCTGGTTAAAACAACCCTGACTTTAACCAGAATCATGAATAAATTTGCTTCTCAGTTACAGAAGATCAAAATTTATGTATAAAAATAAAATACTACATGACATTGTAATGCAGTTTTATTGTTTTAATTTGTTTAATAAATACACTGTTGTGATACACCTTAATACAATTTTGATTGCTTTTGGAGATGAGCCTATTTTGGAGTTGTAGCCCACCCTGGAGAAAAATCCAACAGCCGCCACTGTTTGGAGGACCATTTGGGTTTAGTCAATGAGGTCAATGTGACCAACAGGGCATGACCGAGGAAAGTGTGACTGACCTTCTTAGTTTTGTGTAGATGACTTGAACTTTTGTCTTTTCAGGTAGTAAGCACCATAAAATTGGTATGTCCAACTTGAAGTCATGAAAATCAATACTGATGAGCCAGCCCAAATGGGTGGCCTTCGGTATCATTAGATCAGAAGACCACTTTTCCCATCAATTATCGGTCTGGTGACCACATCTCTTTACTGTAGAGATCTGTGTCTTTTCTGTTGTCTCCTCCTTGTGCTATTACTTCTCTTCTTTCCCCCAGTCTGTTTTTGTGTCATTCTGTGTAATCATACTCCCCTGTCACTCATTGCTAGTCCGTATCATCCTCAGTATCACAATTACAAAGTAGTCAAAGGTGAGCAGCTTCAGCAACAAACAGACTTGGGAGATCAGGGTGAAAAAGGTAAGTGTTTTTATTTACAGGTGAAGGTGAGGGATCCAGGGCTGAAAGGGAGGAGGGGACAAGGCGAGGATTTGTTCTTGTAAATGATATTGAACAAACAATGTGATTAACTGCTTCTCTCTTACAGGTGCAGGGAAGATGCAGCTTGGAGAAGAAGATCCAAGGTGAGGAGGGGAGTACTACGCAGGTGAGTCCAAAAACGGGTAAGTAGTTTCCAGGTTTAGTCGGAGAAAGACAGGCAGCAGTCCAGGAGGGTTCAGGTGAGTGGCTCTCAGGTTCATTCTTGGCAGGTTCACAGAGATTAGTCCAAGGTTACTTCAGGAAGCTTTAACTCTGTAATCAGGTAAGTAAAACAGAGAACAGATGTTTAACAAAACTCAGATAAGATTATCACTAAAAGGCTGAGGTGCTTTACCCAAGAGCAAGCAATGCATCAGCAAGGATCTGATCTTTTGAACCACCTTATGAACCCTGAGAGCTGATGATCCAAATCTGCTGTAGGTGCGGTGGAGCTGGAGACCAGTTAGGGAACAGGAGCCAAACAGGTGACAAGGTCACAGAATGCCTCACTCARCTGTTGTTCATCTCCTCACTTCCTCTATTAGTATATATTCTGGTTCATCCTCTCTATTAGTTACTGTTTTATTTTTTTGGCCATATCCAACTGTTTTTTTGTCCTTGTGTCACAAAGAGTTTGTAATTTTTCTGCTCCGTCAGCTCATTTGTTTTATTTAATAAATCAATTTTTTTATTCCATTCTGTCCAAACTTGTGTTCATTCCTACACACAAATTAACATTTACAAGGGTCTCAGTCAGGGGACCACTTACTTTGTCAAGSTTCAGTGTTGGGGTTATTACAGATGCATTTAATCTATACTGATAATGTTTACATCTAATAGGAAAACTGCTTTTTTACTGCTTTAATAGATAAGAAAATTCGGGGTATACTGCACGACATTGATGTAATGTATCACATTGGGAGTTTTTATTGTGTTTTAGATTCCTAAGGAGTGTTGGACATAAAGAAAAAAATATTAAACATAAATCACAAGTATCAGGCTCTATGAAAAGCTCGTTCAGCTAAAGAGCTCCTCAGCTAAAGCATTCTACTTTAATAATTAGTATGAAGGCCGTATTAAATGAACAGGCTAACTATCCAACCAGCTAATCATGGTTGTTCATGCAGCGTTTGTTAAGCATACACGCAGAAGTGGATAGAGGGTTGGACATCTGGCAAGCACACAGTCTGGCTAATAGAATCAGACTATACTTAGAATGATGGACGTTCAATTAAATAAAAACATGTATTTTTAAGTGCATAGAAATTCATAAACTGTTGTATATTAATTTTTTTAAACTGTATATTGTACAGACCCTAAAACTACCATTTAAAACAATAGTTACTGKATATCTGGCAGCACTGAAATATTTTTGCTGAAGACATTCCACTGTAGATAACTCAGACTCCACCTCAGTGATTTACACATTTTTTAAACACCAAGTTACATCTGCTGCCTTGCCACCTGCTTCACTTTGAACTTAACTGATATCATAGAGCATTTAGGTTCTGCACTGTTACAGCACAGATTTATCAGCACCKTTTGGACCTCTCTGTGCTGTTTACTTCCTGACAAATGGGGCATAGAATTAGGTGTAGGTCTAATTTCCCTCTCCTGTCACACTGTCAACTAATATCAGTATAATGAATGAGATTCTTCTTTTCTGTTTATCTGCCTGCAGTGGTGTTCTTAAAATAACAATTTAATGTATTAAACATTTTATTTTTTTACGATTTCAAATTAAATTGAAAAAAGTGTAAGTGTAATTGCTCATCTAAGGTCCTTTCTGTGAACCCCAACAGTGGTCATCAGTGACAGTGTTGCCTTTCAGTAAGTGTTATGAATTGGCAAGAATGAACCCAGGGTGCAGGCAGCTTCCAAAAAGGAAAAAAAAAAACATTTATTAAACAAAAATTGCTGACAGGGCAGCTCAAAAACTTACTTGAGGCAACATACAGGCTGTGAACATCACAATGATCAGACAGGGAAGTGAAGACAAGACACAATATAAAGGTGAGACTAACGAGCACAAACAGGAAACACCTGGGRGAGRMAMATGAGGAGCAGGTGAGAGTGGGCGGGGCTGGAGCAAAGGCAAACAGGAGGAAGAAAACAGATGAYAAGACAGAAACTAAAATAAAACATTAACACAGACACAAATCATAACAGTAAGGGATCCAAAGAATTAATGCCATTGCAATAAAAAACAAGTAAAAACAATCTAAATATTGCACAGAACTACAAATGAAGTTTCTTTTGAGATGTATTGTTTTTCTTATTCGACWGCTTTTTATGACAACCCAGACCCCACTAGGACTGCTTCTCTCCACAACTGCTTGTTAACAAGCAACTCAATTCAATTCGGTTTATTTATATGGTGCCAAGTCACAACAACTGTTTTTCTCAGGGC
>NW_013953642.1:37120-38758 GCF_001266775.1 Austrofundulus limnaeus
ACCCCACACACACACACACACACAAAAAGACCCCTACCCAAACCACTACAATTTTGGGATGCACCTAGTAGGATGACATTTATTAGGAATAAAGACTTCTGAGTTCTGGTGCATTTGTGCGTGCGGGGGTCATTATGTAGCTGCTATGCGGTATCTAGTTTCTATMAATAACATGTTTCTTTTTTCTTTTTGTCTCTTTTCCAGAAGTAGCTTCACCTGGACCAGTTCTTCTGTGTTTACCTGTGTCTCTTTCCTGTCCCCCAACCCAGCCGGTCGAGGCAGATGGCCTGAAATGGTATATAAGTGCTTCATGAATCAATTGACTCAAACTCCTGACTCACTCTTCTAAGTCAGGAATCACAAATAGAAAGAACAACTTGTGACTCAAACAAGTAAAGCAGGACAGTAAAGGAGTGAGTAATTCAGTGATTCATGTGGTGCAGACAATCTGTCACTGTGCTGACTGAGCCACTGAGCTGTTCCTGCAGCAACACATGAACACTTGGAGATTCATACTTTAGATAAAAGTCTGGTTCAGGAATCTCTGCTAGCAAAAATATATTATTTACTATAWTGTTTCTCTGACAAAGGGAATAGGCTTAATGAAAAACTGTTTATAGATACATGGCCTATTCTGAAGTACAATGCCAGTGTGTGACTCACTATTACTGTAAATAATTGGGTTCCCTTGTTGGGTGGAATTGATTGGATGGTGACTATCTCTAATGCTCATTGGGCGAGAGCAGGGTACAYCCTGGACAGATGATCAGTYCATCACAGCTTCATTCCCAACCTCATTCACATAAAACTAGTGTTCAGAAAAATGTTCTTATCAATCAGCCAGACCTCATTTATTTTCATTGTTCTTCCTTTGTTAGGGTGTGTTGTCTGTTGTCTTGTGTCACGTCTCCCTCGTGTGGTCTCTCTGTGTCGTTACTACTCATCTTCCCTCAGGCTGTTTCAGGGTCACCTTCTC
This sequence comes from Austrofundulus limnaeus, assembly GCF_001266775.1. NCBI lineage: Eukaryota > Metazoa > Chordata > Actinopteri > Cyprinodontiformes > Rivulidae > Austrofundulus > Austrofundulus limnaeus. The sequence goes on from NW_013953642.1 coordinate 38,097, forward strand.
TTTGTAATTATGCTCACCTGTCACTCGTTGTAATCAGTATATTCTTCAGCTGTTGTTCATCTCCTCATTCCCTCTGTTTGTATTAATTCTGGTTCAGTCCTCCACACACTCACTGGTTCATTGTTCTTGCCAACTGTTTTGGATGTTCCTTGTCAGTTTCYCCATGTTGCCTAGTTCCTTGTAATTTTGCTGCCACATCAGCTTCTTGTTTTTATTTAATAAATCAKTTTCATTTGAAGCTCCTCACCTCCKTCGGGATTTGGGTTCATTCCCTCGCCACATCATAACATCGTTCAAATAATATTGATCTATAAACACATGGTAAATAAAAACATGCTTAAAACCTTTCAGTTGTCCATTGTAAAAAAATTTGATGGTGACAAACTGACCCATTTTTTAAGATAAAAATAGTTCATCTGTCTTTTTGAAGAGAATTACCATCACTGCATTTCTGCTGAGTGCTACAAAAATGTTAGTAGATAGTGRTGTTTGAAAAAAACAATGGCTTATAGCAAGCACCAGTGTATTAGACAAGACTGAAATTAATGATAAACATGTTAACTCTGTACATTCAGTATTCTGGTCTTAGAATTAGGGTTCAATTCAATTCAAAAATACTTTATTGATCCCAGAGGGAAATTAGGTGTTGTTGTAACTCATTT
>NW_013953642.1:44239-46553 GCF_001266775.1 Austrofundulus limnaeus
AGCCCTTTCTGAAAGGTCCAAAGTTTACCCACTCCATCTAGACTGCATGCAAGCTTCAAATTACCATAAAAGACTCTGCAAACTYACCAGACCAGTAGGATTTAAACCTGAAAACTGTCAAAATGCTGCGAGGCGAAGAATCTGCAGTCAAGCGTACTTAGCCAAAGAGAGACCCGTGGTCTCAGCAAGGATGCATCTCCAGTAAGTCTCAAATCCCCCCCATCTCTCCTCTGATCAGGCTTATTAAGAATATTGACAGAAGTGAGGGAGGGTGGGCAACCCTAAAGCCCTACAGTACCTCAGCCCACATGTCTGTTGTCTCACACATACAGAAACCCAGCAGAATAAAATGTATTTAGTGTGACTTACTATGAAGAAGAAAACAGATGAGTCACTTTGTCAGATTTTTAGGGGTCAAACTTTCATTAAATGTAGAAATGTAAAAAAAGGTTAAACAGTGATTAAAAGAAAAATAGTTTTACTAACATCAAAAAATAAAGCTGAAAAGAAAATCAATACAGGTACTATCTGAGGAGCATTTATCTGTCCAAAAGTCCACGGACAAAAAGCAAAAAGCTAGAAAATAAAAGACAAAAATCTCTAATTAGGATAAATGTAAGTTGTATTGCCCCTCCTGCTGCACCCCGGGTAAAATGGCCCACGGGCAGCAGGAGGGTCTGCTATCTGCTCCACAAGCAAAATGCAAATGGTCAAATAAGCCTTGATTCTCCAAAATCATAAGATCATATTCTCTCCTGCTTATTATCATGCACAACTGTAAGACTCCACCTTTCCATGGTTTTCACAAAAAAACAAACAAAAAAAAAACCACATTTGTGATGATTGGTGCTCTGCTCCTGTGTTCTACTGGTTAGTTGGCAGCAGTTGATGCATCCTCCTGATGAGCTCCTGGTTTCCTTCAAATGGCTAACTTCAACTTTGGTCGGCGCTGAAGCATCATCGCTACTTGKGTAGTRAGCTGAAGCCTCTTAGAAAGTAATGTCAAAGTCTTTTCAGAGTAATCGTGTTTTTGCCTTTGTTCGAGAAATCTATGCCTACGTGTTTACCCCCTCACCACTAAGCCTGGAAACAAGCCTGCCTGCCAAGAGAACCAAACAACTCACCTGTTCACTCCCCTTCCCTCTGGGTCACTCTGCCTGAAGCCTCAGGATCTTGGATTAAGGAGATGCTTCCTCCCTCCTGTGAGAGACTTTCTGGAACCCCCTGTAAGAAAAGAAACAATTATTCTAACAACATTTTGCAACTAGAAACTAAAGTTCTACATTAGACTCACCAATCCATCTTCCCCTCTGTTACAGCCTGGATTCCTGCAATCACCTGTAAATAAAAAGCACTTACCTTTTTWTCTGCTTCTGTGTGAGTTTTCTGAGCTGAGCTCTCTTGTGACTCTGGGTTTATGTCAACATTTTTCATTACTTTACACATTATGTCACTTTATATTTGCCGATTATTAGAAAATGAATCGATTTTAGTGTATTTTGATGAACTGAATAAAGTCCATAGTTGGCAGCAATCAGAAGATCATTGGTGATTTTAATCAAAGCTGTGTCTGTGATATGGAGGGCATAGCACAGGACAGGTATGGAGGAGWGATAAAACATTTCATTAAAGAAGAAACTGTCCAGACGACCTACTTAACTATTTTATTATTATTTTTCTACCTGGATTACTGAGATGCATTAGGACAAAGTCTAAGTTATTGACTGATTTCGGATCTACTTTTGATAATCATTTGTTATAACTGATATATTTTCCTTRTGTAACATCTAGATGTTTCATGTTTGAATAGCAACACGCTGAAACTAGATCCATYTGATTACCTATGGGGTAGCATCCTAATGACTACCTGTAATTCTACGATACTGGTGTTGACACATTACTGCCTTCTTATGCTTTTCATTTACATGTAATTTCCAGTTAAGCTTCCTGTCTAGATAGACAACCAAAATTGTACCCAATTCTTACAAGGAGAGTTCTACTCTGTTCAATTTTGGATGTGAGTAACCCTTCCTTGACTTCTTATGAGTGATAAGAACCAATTCTGTCCATCTGGATATTATGTTTAGTCTCCTCTACATTGGGTTACATACAGTACCAAGGCAGAAGCCTTCTATAAGTATGACAAAGTCATCTGTATACCCTTGTGTATGGAGCTTAGATTTATCCAACTCACTTACCAGGTTGTTACCATGTTTATTTACTCTGTACTTGTGTGATCTCGCTACACATTCTCACTCCCATCTCGTCACATATTGACGCTTTCTCCAAGGTTCCCTCTACGTCCGATTTTGAC
>NW_013953642.1:48656-50306 GCF_001266775.1 Austrofundulus limnaeus
TCTTTCTTTCTTTCTTTCTTTCTTTCTTTCTTTCTTTCTTTCTTTCTTTCTTTCTATTCCTTGTCCTTCTCAGACAGCAGCAACACACTGAAAGTATCAGCATTACTGATATTTTGATTGATCCTCACACAACTCCTGGACCAAATGTATTGAATCTCCCAAAAAGTAACTGTTGAGTGTCCACCTATACTGATTACCTTTTGAAGCCAACCTMGTTTAAGAAGGCTGCCACAGCAAGCTGACAGAAACAGAAAAATGGCCACAACTCAGCCAGTTTCACAAATACTGAGCTAAAGTTCGCTGTGGTCATAGCTGAAAGTCATCCCCARCACAAACTGCCCAAAATCATAGCTGAATGATGGGGCAATGTATGGACTGGTACATTTAATTAACAAAGAAAAAGAAAGAAATACATTGGACTGCTTTTATACTACAGGAAAACAAAAAAATGACTGTCTAAAAAAACTGTCTAAATATTCATGACCTATTTATTCATCTATCTGTCAAACAGCTGTGAGTCATGAACAAAGCACTCAGAAGCCTAATAATCACTCAGCATGCACTTGAAGTAAATAAGAAGAGATAGCAGAGAATTGACATTTGGGGAAAAAATAAAACAATAAAACAACATGAAAGAAAAGAAGCCTTCACATTAAAAAAGAACTGTGTGATCTTGACTCCGTYGTTGAATTAGCATTCCATGAAAACAGAAAACTAAAGAAAATGATCTTTAGAAGAGATAGACTCTCAGAATCAAAGTCTTTTCATCATGTTTTTTTCTAATAATACAGACTGTTGAACATTGTCTTTTGAAATTAAATACAGTGTTAGAGTGACTTTGCCAACATTTCTTTAGAATTTTGAAAAGCTTGCTTGTCTCCAGAGCTTATTAAAAAACAACTTGTATTATTAGAATTTTAAAAAAGTCTGATGGAAATGTTTTAAACAGATTTTCAGTTCTCTGTTAAAATGTTCTTGTGAGATACAAACAAACAAACAAACAAACCTGTAACTGTCCACCCATTATTTAAAAAGTGAAGTGACACAAGTCAACAAAATCTTTAATTTTGCACACAACCCAGTCATCATTTTTTATTGCTGATCTGTGAAMGACAAACTCCAGACATCCCTCTCTTTCTCAACATTTTCAAAGTCTTACTGAGAGATTCCAGAACCCCTTCTACCTGGAAAACCTTCAAAAAGAGGTGACCAGGAGGCATCCTAATCACGTCTGAAACCTTAAAGTGACTCATTTTGATGCAGAGAGCTACATACAGTATGGACTCTGAGCTTACCCTGAATGATGGAGCTCCTCACCTTATCTCTAAGGCTGAATCTCATTTCAGCTGCTTGGATCCAAAATCTCCTTGATCCTTAACTCCTGACCACAGGTGTGGATTGGACAAAGTACTCAGTTCCCTTACTTGAATCAGTACTGATCCTACAGGTCAAAAATTACTCCAATAAAAGTAAAAGTATCTCTATCAAATCCATCCATCCATCCATCCATCCATCCATTCATACAACTATACAATCATCCTTCCATTCATACAACTATACAATCATCCTTCCATTCATACAGCTATACAATCTATCCATCCATCCATCCATCCATCCATACAATTCTACCATCATTCATCCATCCATCCA
>NW_013953642.1:50316-52920 GCF_001266775.1 Austrofundulus limnaeus
CATTTCAGCTGCTTGGATCCAAAATCTCCTTGATCCTTAACTCCTGACCACAGGTGTGGATTGGACAAAGTACTCAGTTCCCTTACTTGAATCAGTACTGATCCTACAGGTCAAAAATTACTCCAATAAAAGTAAAAGTATCTCTATCAAATCCATCCATCCATCCATCCATCCATCCATTCATCCATCCATCCATCCATTATCTTTACCCGCTTATTTCTTTCAGGGCCATGGGGTCACTGGTGCCCATATCCAGCAGCCGGAGTGTGAGGGGCAGGGTACACCCTGGACAGGCCGCAAATCCATCACAGGGTCACACAGAGACAAATGAGACACACAACCATTCACTCTCTCAYTCACACCTACTGTAGGGACAATTTAGAGTTATCAGTCAACCTAACAGTCAYGTTTTTGGTCTGTGCGTGGGTTCTCTCCAGGTACTCTGGCTTCCTCCCACAGAGAGAACAAGCAAACTCTACCCAGAAAGGTCCACAGGCTGGTATTTGAACTGGAAACCTTCTTGCTGAGAGGCATCAGCTCTACCAACTGAGCCACCGTGGTGCCCAAATTATTATCACTACTATTATTACTGTCAARTTATTAYTTAAGTTAAAGTACCAAAGTATGTGCTTTCAAAAATAAACTGATAAAAAAGTACTGAAAACCACAGTCTTGTTATTGATCATTGCAATTCCCTTACTTTTGGTCTTCCTCAAAAACCCTTTCATAAACTTCAACTGGTTCAGAACTCATCAGCTTACAGTATCACCAGAAACCCCTCCTACAGCCACATCACCCCTATCCTTCATGGGCGGCTGTGGCGTTGTAGAGCAGCTGGCTTTGGGACCCACAAGTCACAGGTTTGACTCCCCGCCAAGCCCACATGCCGTTGTGTCCTTGGGCAAGACACTTCACCCGCCTAGCCTACTGATGGTCAGAGGGTCCGGTGGCACCTGTGTATGGCAGCCTCACCTCTGTCAGTGTGCCCCAGGGCAGCTGTGGCTACAATGTAGTTTGCCATCATCAGTGTGCGATTGTGAGTGTGAATGGGTGAATGTCTGTAAGTGTAAAGCACTTTGAGTGTCCTGGTTGGATAGACAGGTGCTATGTAAGTAAAGTCCATTTAGCTTTTACATTTACCTTCACAAGTTTCACTGGTTACCGGTAAAACTTTGGATTGAGGTAAAAAATCATTCTAAACAAGCCCAATCACAGTTTTGCACTTCATATTTGTCTGCCATCCCTCAAGTTACCACTCCGTCCCCTTTCCTGTGAGGGTATGTTGTTTGGTGTCTTGTTTGTTTCCCTCTTGTGTTCTCTCTGTGTCATTACTCTCATCTCTCCTCAGTCTGTCAGTTTTCCTATCATTTTCGAGTTTATCATACTCACCTGTCAGTTGTTTGTAATCATCCCTTCTCTACTGTTGTTCATTATCCTCCTTCCTTTTGTTGTATATATTCTGGTTCAGTTCTCCACATCCTCGCTGGTGGCTGTGCTACCTCTGAGAGGGTCCTGGACGCCTCTCCCTTCAGTGCTGCCTCCGAGAAGGTCCCCAAGACCTCCAGCCCAGCTGCCTGGGCCTCCAAGAGAGTCAGCGCCTCCACCTTCTGCACTCTCAGTGCCTCCGAGAGGGTCGACGCCTCCCCCTTCTACGTTCTCAGCGCCTCAGAGAGTGTCTACGCTTCCACCTCCTGCGCTCTCAGCGCCACTGAGAGGGTCGACACCTCTACAGCYCCCTGCGCTCTGGTGAGGGTCGATGGCTCCACAGCCTGCTGTGCTCTGGCAAGGGTTGACACTTCTACTTCCTGTGTGGGGGGGTCTTAGGTGAGGGGAAGTGTTCCCACCGCCAGCTGCTGCAGCTGAGTCTCCATCACTGCCTGCAACAGCCGAGCTCCCATCATCAGCTGCTACAATCCCTGAGCCCGAGCCAGTACCCCCAGAGTCTCCAGAACCGGTTCCCCCAGAGCCCCCAGGTCAGATAGAGAAGTCCATGAGTCTGCCTKTTTCTGAGTCCCCGGGTCAGATTGAGAAGTCCCCAGGTCCAAATGGGTCCCTGCTGGCCTCCAAGTCTTCCTTTTCCATACCTGCTTCAGCTGAGACCTTCACGCCCACTGCAGCCCCTGAACTCTCATTGTCAGCTGCAGCCTCTGAGCTCTCATCGCCAGCCTCTGCTCCTGACTTCATGCCAGCACCTCCAGAGACTGCAGAACCGGTTCCTCCAGAATCTCCTATGCTGGCTTCTCCCGAGTCTCCTGTGCTGGCTCCTGCAGAGTCCCCTGTGTTCTGTCTCCTCTGTGGCCGAGTCCCAGCTGCCCACCAGAGTTCTATCCATGTCGTGGCCGGGCCTCTGGCCGACCTCCAGAGAACCTTCCGCGTCACGGCTGGGCCCCTGGCCGACCTCCACCTCCGCTGCGGCTGGGCCCACGACTGACCTCCAGAGCTCCACCTCCACTGCAGCCGGACCTATGGCCGACCTCCTGAGATCCTGCCTCACCTGGGTTGAGCCCCTGGGTACCCACATGAATTTTCTGCCCCCCTTCACATGTGCCTAGGGCCACCTTGGTGACTGTTGTTTGAGTTTTTGATATGAACCGGTTTTTGAAC
>NW_013953642.1:55796-59073 GCF_001266775.1 Austrofundulus limnaeus
TTTTGGAACTCTTCATCTCTGGAAAATCTGTAAGAAAGAATCACATATTAACAAGAAAATATTTACAACAAATTACACTCCTAAGAACCAAAGCTGATGTCGAAAACTGAACTCCACCTGTAAATAAAACTGCACTTACCTTTTCCTTGTTGTCTTGGTCTGGTTATTCAGCTCTGCTGCTTTTGTTGAACATTATAACATTATCCCATCCTTGTCAGTCTGTCTGTCCATCTGTTCATTTTCTCACACTTATCCAGGGTCGGGTCACAGGGGCAGCAGCCTAAGCAGAGAAACCCAGACTTCCCTCTTCCCAGCCACTTGGGTCAGCTCGTCTGGGGGAATCCCAAGGCGTTCCCAGGCCAGTCGAGAAACATAGTCACGGAACACCTCACCAGGGAGGCGTCCAGGAGGCATCCTAACCAGATGTCCGAGCCACCTCAACTGGCTCCTCTCGACGTGGAGGAGCAGCGGCTCTACAGAGTCCCTCCCGGATAACTGAGCTTCTCACCCTTTCTCTAAGGGAGAGCCCAGACCCTTCAAAAGAAACTAATTTTGGCCACTTGTATCCGCATTCTCGTTCTTTCGGTCACTACACAAAGCTCATGACCATAGATGAGAGTAGGAATGTAGACCGACCGGTACCATGACCACAACAGATTGGTACAGCACCCACATCACTGCAGTCTGCTTGTTGATCTCCCGCTCCATTCTTCCCTCTTTTGTAAATGTGTATAGCTTTGTCTATACACTTAAAGTGTACTATGTATATTTGAAGTTCTTCCATTTTAGTATTTAAAAGTATACTTAATACACTTAAAATTGTGCTTTTGTACAACTTAAATACAACTAAAGTATATTTAGTATTATATTTGTTGTTCCAAAATAGCACTCTTTGAGTACACTGATGATTAGTGTGGCTTCAAGTATACTAGAGTATACTTAGATTTAGTATATTTAGTATAATATTTTTCCACCTAGTTGTAATGAAGATACAAACTGTACAGCAAAGCAGAGCATATACAACTCAGATGAAAACCTGTATATTTCCACACAAAATAAATACATGAAAAATTTGGAGGATCTTTGCAGATTCTGTGAAATTGCAGAGTTTTTGAAAAACAACAAATCTTAGGTTCTAAGGACAATCTGCAAAYGACTGAGGCTGCAAGCTCTGAACCATGACTTTGTGTGGGTTCACTGTAAACCAAAGAGTAGAAGTGAGCACATCACAGTCTATTTTTGTCCTCCTTTTGGTGCTGCTGCATTTRTCTTGTTTACAGAGCAGAATGCTGTATCATGCTGCTCATATTGGACATAGTAATGGACAAAATGTCTTAGCTTCCTCTAGTTGTTTAAAATTGAAGCCAAAATGCCAGTAACAGTGGGTTCCACTATGGATTTGAGWGCAGGTGCCTGCACAGTCAAACCTTCAAAACCAGGGAGTTAGAGATGATGAGCCTATGATCAGATTGATGATCATCGCTGGTTCAACTCCGCAGACCGACCAGCAGAGGTCTACAAAATAATTGAAAAATAATAACTAAGTAAAAGTAAAAATATCTTAACAGAAAATGACTGGTAAAAATAAATGTCACTGATGAGAAAAGTACTTAAGTAAAAGTCATAAAACTCGGCGCTCGCGGTTTTTTTACGCTGTAATAAACACTCTAACAAGTTTTTGCTTTTGCATAAAACTCATGACAAAGTTGCCTAAAAAATGTCATACTCTGTAAAACACAAACGCACACATACACACATGCACGCACGCACGCACGCACACGCGCGCACACACACACCTACCTTTGTACTTGCTGCTGTGTTAGCTTCCTCCTAGCTTTCCTCTGGAGGAGGTCTTTCCTCTCTTGTCTTGGCAGTAAAAGGGGATAATTGTACATTTCCCTTTTGTAACCTCCGTCTTCTCATTTCTGGCTCTTGAATATCCTCAGGTTAGAAATGCTGATTACAAACGCGAGCATGTGCTTTTATAGCTAAGTTTTCCCTGTAATGTTATGATCCACTGCTGTCACATTCCCTCCTCATCGAGAAAAATGGGGATAAACTAACTACTCTATCGTACCTGCTGGTTAGTGGACACAACAGAACTCATGTTTTATACCAGTAGCTCACAGATGCTTTAACTTTTGTGAGTTTTTCACTGACTAGTACTAGGAGTTAATGCTAAAAACAAAGGCAGTAAGCAGGAAGTGGAAGGGATGTGCGTGGCAGGAATTTTAACAGAAATACGTCATCAATAGCCATGGCATATAGGCTAATGAGAGTCACTAATTAACCTAACATGCATGTTTTTGGTCTGTGGGAGGAAACCAGAGTACCCAGAGAAAACCTATAAATGCATTGGGAGAACATGCAAACTCCACATGTAAAGTCCAGGAGGTGAACCTGTGATCTACTTGCTATGAGGCAACAGCTGTGCAAGGATGCCACCCCATAAAATCACATCCAAGTAGCCCAAGAGCATATTTGAAAGGACCCTACTGAAAATTCAGGCTGGCCAAGGATGCCCCTGTGACAGACCTGCACATGTAGCAAAATGTATAATGAAACACAATAATCGAGGTTGGAATAGTGTCAAGAGCATCTTTGCTGAGTATGAACTGGTTTCAGCAGTTGTAGCGTGATTCCACCAAGGGGATGGAGAATTACGTGGCTGCTAGCAACCTTCAACAAAAATCAATTGCTGAAACAAAACAACTTCAGTCTTTTTAGGGAGACAAATGTCCCATTTGTTTTTCTTGGAGGAGGGGTGAGGAGCTTAAGAATAGTACTGCCGCCAGTCAATAAGGGGTCACTCATCCATGCTTGCCTCGATTTCCCTCCTGTACTCTTCTTTTTGTAATTATAAGGTTTCTGGGAAATTTTACTCTCACAAAAAAATAAATAAATTCATACATACTGGTTCATGGAAAGTTTGTTTTGTTCTGCTAGCACACATGTGGCAAACTGAAAGCTTACGGGCCAAATCTGGCCCAGCACAGAATTTTATGTGGCCGGCAAGGGCTAGAAATGTATTGTAATGTCTTCAATAARTGTATGCTGCTTTAAAGCCACCATTGACCATAAACTACATTTCAAAAAATGCATGTTGATTATCAACGCTGGACTGGCAATCGGGCATTGCGGGCACTTGCCCGGTGGGCTGAAGGTAATTTTGGGCTGGCCATTTTTAATTTTATTTTATTTTTTAACTTAGCTTAGTGGTACACAAAATAGTAGATTGGTCTAGTAGAATAGAATAGAATAGAATAGAATAGAATAG
>NW_013953642.1:61993-73276 GCF_001266775.1 Austrofundulus limnaeus
CTTCTGTGTATTTAAACCCTGTCCTGTCTCAGTCTTGTGTCGGATCATTGTTTGTTATGGTTCTCTGTGCTTTGTCCCCTGCCTGTGTGATCTCCGTGGTTTTTTGTAAGTTGAGCTGTCCTGACAGCAGTTTTTGTTACCTTTAAATAAATTTTTGTTATACTTTTTGAGCCTGCCTGCACCCTGGGTTTGTTCCTGCCAGATTCTCTCACAGGGAGCCAAGAACAGAGGTGAGCCACAGGTGAACAGAACCAGAGACTGTCGTTTTTCAAGCTTTGAGGACCATTAGGACTGAAGGTGAGGACATCAAATTCACCAAAACTAGGAGCAAGGCAAAAACAGAGCAAGGTTAGTGCAAGACTAGCATTAGACTCGTTTAAGCCGGACAGAGTCCTACCCAGGTTACTCTTTGATCCGGCGGTGTCCTGCAGTGAAGTCTCTCCTTAAGAATGGTGCTCATCAGGCAGCTGGATAGGAAACACCTGTGGAAGTGATTAGTGACACCAAAACAGTGTGGGAGGGGAGGTGGAGGATTCCACCTCTACAGTAAACACTTATTGTGAGTTTTTGGGCGTGGTGCTGGTTATAAAGCCTGATAGCTGCTGAGAAGAAGGATCTGCGATAATGCTCCTTTGTGCGCCTCGGATGCAGCAGTCTGTCAATGAGGGAGCTCTCCAGTTCAGCCACAGATTCATGCATGGAGTGGGAGACGTTCATTAATTATGTTATTTTAGTCAGAGTTCTTCTGTCTCCCACTACCTGCACTGTATCGAGGGGGCATCCCAGCACAAAGCTGGCCTTCCTGATGAGCTTATTTGACCACTTCCTCTCAGCTGCAGTTAAGCTAATGCTCCAGCTAACCACCCCATAGAAGATGGCTGTTGCCACCACAGAGTCATATATTTTTTTCAGGAGCGCCCCCTCCACTCCAAAAGACCTTAGCCTCCTCAGCAGGTAGAGTCTGCTCTGACCCTTCCTGTAAAGAGTGTCCGTGTTGTGAGTCCAGTCCAGTTTATTGTTCAGGTGAACACCCAGGTACTTATAAGAGTCCACTATCTCAATATCCACTCCCTGGATGTTCACTGGTGTCAGTGAGGTGGGACTGCGCCTGTGGAAATCCACCACCAGCTCCTTGGTTTTGGGAGTGTTGATCAGGAGGTGGTTCTGCTGGCACCATTCCACAAAGTCCTGAGTCCACTGTCTGTACTCAGAGTTGTCCCCACCTGTKATGAGGCCGACTATGGCARAGTCCAGGAGGTGTCCAGGAGGCATCCTAACCAGATGCTCAAGCCACCCCAACTGGTTCCTCTCGACGTGGAGGAGCAGTGACACGCTTGTATTGGATGAGCGTGGCACCCATGATCACTCCTCTGGGCCATATCCCTCCCAGTCCACGAGATACTGGAAACCCCAACCACACCATCTGACATCCAGGATGCGTCGAAGGGTGAACACTGGATGATTGTCAACCAGGTGGGGTGTGTGTGTGTGTGTGTGGGGGGGGGTCAGGAGGATGATGGAGTGGGCTCTCAAACACGGGCTTCACATGTGAGACATGCAAGGTGGGATGTACCTTCATGGAAGCTGGTAGCTGTAGTCTGAYAGCTGCTGGGTTGATAATCTTCATGATGGGAAAAGGACCAATAAACGTTAGAGCCAATTTCTTGGGAGTATCCTTGATGGTGATGTCCCTTGTAGATAGCCACACTCTTTGACCGACCTGGTAGGAGGGGGCCGGAGTCCTGTGTCTGGCAGGGAACCTCCTGTTTTTTTCCACCGAACCTTGGAGAGCCTCTCTGGTCTGGCGCCAGACTCTACGACATCTCGGGAGATGGTGCTGAACAGACGGGACAGCAATGTCAGATTCCTAACTGGGAAACAGTGGGGGAGAGTAATCCAAAGATATTTCAAATGGAGAGAATCCAGTGGCTGATGAGGTGAGGGAGTCGTGCGCATATTCTATCTAGGGAAGATGTTGACAACACGGTGAAGGATTATTTTCAATAACACACCTTAAAGTCACTTCCAGGTCCTGATTACATCTCTCCGTCTGCCCATTAGATTGAGGGTGATGTCCAGAGGTAAGGCTGCACGATGTTCCCAAGGCTAGGCAGAATGCCCTCCATACCTGAGATACGGTATGAATTGCAGACCCCTGTCCGATACAATATTACAAGGTATCCCATGAAGCCGTACGACATGTTTCACCAGAAGCTGTGCTGTTTCAAGGACCGATGGGAGCTTGGGGAGAGGGACAAAATGTTCAGCTTTCGAAAATCTGTCAACCACAGTGAAAATGGTGGAATTACAGTACCTCGAGAGACAGGTAGTTCAGTAATGAAGTTGACTGTGATATGGGACCATGTGCGGCTGGGGATGGGAAGAGGTTGGCTGGAGGCTGGTTGGAGTTCTTATTTCTTGTGCAGGTATGACATGCTGAAATGAATTCCTTCACATCATTGTTTATCGATGGCCACCAAAAATGTTTAGAATACACACAATGAAGGGTGAATTAAAAAGAGCTTTGACTCTGTGTTTATATAAAAAAACACATAAACATACGCTCAAAAAACTACTCTGCATACAGTGCAGTCAGCTAATGAGGGGAGGGGGGTCAAGACTTTCTTCTCGTGTGTCATTCCAGGGAGGTTTTATCAGCTTGTGTCCAAGGTCAAAGCTGCAAGGATCCAATGATAAACATAATTGTTTAGGGCAAGCAGCCTGATTTTCACTGGTTTGAGTTTTAACTGCGTCTCTGTGTTGCGAAAAATGGCAATATTCCAGATTCATTTACCTCCTCGTCTCTCACCGTATCAAACTTCACCCAGGTGAAGCCTCACTCCTCATGGGCACACTGCTGAACTGTTATCCTCGTCAGAACCACATACAGTCTGCAATTTATATCCCCCAGCATTTGAGCCTGTGCTTTTGCACAGTATGGAAGTATAAGAGATTCCATCCAAGGTCCCTGACCACTTTTCACAGGCAGGACTACTGTCAGGATCTTTTTCATTTTCCGATGAACCAGGACTCCCCCACAGCCGATCAGCAGGAATCTGATTATCATGAATCAGAATATAAACACATCTTCAACGTCCTCTATGGAAAGCGGGACCAGGCAGACGAGGTTCCACCCCCAGGACCCAGAAACTCTGCCCGCCACGACAGTTCCACTGGGACAGCTGTGCTCCCCTCATTCCAATCTCAGGCTACGTTTACACCAAACGCGTTGCGTGCATCCAAAAATCTCTAAACGCACGCACCTTGATGCTGGACAGACGCATTCAGACCAGAACGAGAAGCAGCAGCCATGGCGGCAGCGGGGTGTGGGAGGAATATCTGTCCTCGGCGGGTTAAATAAAGATAAAATAAAAGAAAAAGGCTTTGATTTATTTACTAAAGAGCAAGCAAACGTTTCGCATAGCAGATAATTAACTCACCATATGATTTATAGGTGATTTGTTTGGTTAGTTTTGCCACTCCAGAAGCTGCCAGCTGACTGACCTTTTTTTTTTTTGTCCGGACCAGCTGACCCACAACGGCACTTATATATCCTCCCAGGAAATCCAACTGCAGATGGTCGATTTCAGCTAAAGAGCTCCTGTCCTTCTGTTTTGGTTTAGTGGGCAACATTCAGGAAACTGTCACGTGGAAAAATGAGTCTCTGGATTGGTTGATGCGACACGAAGCAGCAAAAGTTCAGATTTTCCAACTCACGGGTCGGACGCTTGGGATGTGCCGTGTGCTTGGAAAATGCTCATGACGAGTGCACTGCTTCGAACGCACTGCTCCAAATGCGCCAGACGCGCTGCTCGGCTTCTAGATGCCCTTAGATGCACGTCCACCATTGACTTTGCATATAAACCAGATGCTCCTGATGCTCAAAACGCGTTTGGTGTTAATGTACCATAGTGTGGAAAAAATAGTGTTGATTGCATTCAGAGACCAGTTGACCAAATCCATAATTCTTTTGTTATCGAATGAAAGGCTTGACCCAGCTGCGAAGCAGGGAAAGAGTTCGGCTTCTTTGGAGGCCAAGCAGAAAAAAATAAGAAAAGAAGAAAATATGTGCTACAACACGGTCAAGCTTAGTTCAGAATCAGTTTCTTATCACTGGTAATGTCGTGACTTTTCTCTCCCTCAGTGCTTTTAACAGTGCAGACGCTGAGCTTCCACAGAGTTCATTAGCAAAGCAAACAGTGCAGCAAAACGAGAGGAGTCATTGGATAAACACTGGGCTTTGTCCCGCCCACGGACGCTCAGTGTCTCTGGGAGTCTATGGGGCTGTGGGGTGGCCTTGGCTGTCTCGGACGCTCAGCTTCTGCTTGATGATTGGATATTCTTTTTTTTTTTGTCACTTCAGTAGAAAACAAAACTAAATATTAGTTTATTTAGTTTATTTCTTCATCACCAGTGACTTTTTTGTCACTTCAGTAGAAAACAAAACTAAATATTAGTTTATTTAGTTTTTTATTTCTTCATCATCAGTGACATTTTTAATTGAAGAGAAAATAGAAACAGAGAGAAAAACAGAGAGAGAAGTAATTAGAAAGATTGAAAGATTGAAATAGCGATTGGAAGTATATTAAATATACACCAACAAACCACTGAGCAACCTCCACAATGAATTGACACTTAGGATTAGGGTGAGAAAGGATAGGTGCCAAAGTAAAAAACATTTTTAACTCACCAAAGGCTCTCTCTGCTTTGGATGTCCAAACGAATGGTTGTAGTGTAGATGTGAGCTGMGTGAGAGGGGCCACCACCATGCTGTAGTTCTTAATGAATTGACGGTAGAAGTTTGAGAACCCCAGGAACCGCTGGAGTTGTTTCTGATTGTCCGGCATTCTGTCACTGCTTTGGTCTTCTCTGGGTCTGCCAAAACCTGCCCACTCTAAAATATAAATCCCAAGAAAGTCCCTGAGGTAACACTGAATTCTCATTTCTCGGCTTTCACAAACAGTTTATTTTCTAATAGCCAGTGAAGGACTCTTCTTACTTGTTCAGCATGCTGCTTTTTATCTTTAAAGTAGATTAAAATATCATCAAGATAAACAAAAACATTAACGAAGTCTCTGAGAATGTCATTCACCAGAGCCTGAAAAACGGCTGGGGCATTAGTCAGACCGACCAGGTATTCGAAGTGGCTCAAGGTTGTTTTAAGGCAAACACAGATGTTACCTTCTTGTTCTTGGCAGCAATAAGTTCGGAGGGAAGCTCTGGTTTATTCTTTCTCACTGTCCCAAACATTGTAACCTTCCTTTTGAGAAGTTTCTCATCCAGGGAGTAAGACRTGAAAAAACTAGACACTGCATAGTGGTAACATAATGACCCCCGCACGCAGAAATGCACCGGAACTCAGAAGTCTTTATTCCTAATAAATGTCATGCTACTAGGTACATCCCAAAATTGTAGTGGCTTAGGAGGGGGTATTTTTTTGGGGGGGAGAGGGCATTGCTTGACCTGATGGATAGCCCCTCATCAGAGCTAAACAACCAAAAACAATTTGAAGCTCCTATGCTTAATAGTTTTTGAGCAATAACCATTTTGTTTGTCCAGATACCACTTTTTCAGATAAATTGGTGGTCCGGGGGGGGGGGGGGGCACTGATTGGTGGGCCTGACAGATAGTGCTTCATCAGAGCTAAACAACAAAAGAAATCTGAAGTTTTCTGAGTTATAAGCATTTTTGCATGTCCTGACATCCCCTCTTTGAAAGGAGCCCCCTCCTCAAATATGGGGTCTATCATAAAACYGTTGGCTGGCGCAGTGTAGGTCAGACTCATCTACAGTCCTGCCAAATTTCATGTTGATTGGTGMAGCYGTTTTTGTGCTCCGGTTGACCAAAAATCACTGAACAAAAAATAAATAAACAGTACAAAAACAATTTTCAGATAAATTGGGGGCCGGGGGGCACTGATTGGTGGGCCTGATGGATAGAGCTTCATCCGAGCTAAACAACAAAAGAAATCTGAAGCTTTTTTGTTGAACAGTTTCTGAGTTATGAGCCTTTCATATGTCCTGACACCCCCCCCCCTCTTTGAAAGGAGCCCCCTCCTCAAATATGGGGTCTATCATAAAACTGTTGGCTGGCGCAGTGTAGGTCAGACTCATCTACAGTCTTGCCAAATTTCATGTTGACCGGTGCAGCTGTTTTTGTGCTACGGTTGACCAAAAAAATCACTGAAAAAAAAGGTACGAAAACAATATGACTCCCGCTTACGCTTCGCGTGCGGGGGTCATAATTATCACACATAATATTATGCCCATGCAGTCCTTCAGCCATATCAAGCACAACCCTTGTGCCCTGATTTTTTTTCTGGTGCTTCACCAGGAGATTTGCTCGTGTACACCTGCATATTCCAGGCAAAGATGGACTGTGCATCACATGCTACCAATATTTTTATCTCATATTTGGCAAGTTTGCTAGGCATATACTGTCTGAAAGGACAGAGTCCATGAAACGCAACCAAGCACTCATCGACAGTCATGTGATGGCCTTGATTATAAAGCAGGGGTAAACATTGCACCCACTTGTCCCACACATCCCGTATTGCCGCAAATTTTTCATGTTCTTGTCGGCCCTGCCTTGTTCAAAGCATATGACGAGACAAAATATGGAATGTCTTCAGAGACATCTGGCTGGAAATTTTGCTCTTCCAGTCTCAGAATTCCGAAGGCTTGCTGTTGCCTCACCTTTTGACTTGTAAACTCCTGTCAAAATTAGCAAGCCGATGTAGGCTTCCAAGTCACCTACATCCAGGTCATTCCARCTATCCCCATAGACACGCTTCCCCTCTAAATTTCTCACCCCAAGCAAAWTTTTTTTTATAGATCACAATACGAAGAGTTCGAATGCTGACTTGATGTCATCAACAGCTCTGGATCTAGTGGATCCTGATCCAGAGCTTTCAGGATCTGGTGGATCCTGAAACCATTTTGATAATATTACTAGCACTACGTCTACCCTGCTTTTTCAGTGGAGGAAGGGACCATAGAATCTTTYGATTTTTGGAAGAGATCATGTCTGCAGGTGGTTGAGAGACAACAGGAGGGTCAACACTCTCATTCTCATCAGATAAGAATTCCTCAATATCAGGGTCCACCAGAACACAGTCCTCTGTCTCAGAGACAATCTTCTCCAAGTCACTTTCACTGTCCAAGAGCTGTTCCAAAACATCTTTGATAGTAAACCTTTTCCCAGAAGACATTTTCAAAGAGAGAGCATGCAGATWGCAGTTTACTCAGAGCACAATGAGGAATGATTTGGATGGAGGACTGAGATGCAAACTTTTAAATTTGCTCCTCCCTGATTTCGGTTGAACTACCAATGTCCTTGCAGGAATACCCCACCCTCCACAGTGCGGGAAAAAACAGTTCTACTTTGACAGGTGTGAGTTCAGAAGGTCACACACACAAACACGGCCATGGTGCGGGAAGTATCAAAAATAAATAATAAATAAATAAAACAAAATATATCAACTCAAATGTGTCAACTACACCTGCAGGTGTTGCCATGTTAGGTCACACACACTGACAGACAAATTTTAACAGCTAAAACAGCTTGCGGTCAAATTGACCCCTGAGGATGACCAATGGGTGCATTATGTGTTCAGCACATTGAAAAAAATATCATCATGAAAATTTTATGTTTTATCAGTTGTCCCCATCATATTAGGAAAAGTCATGAAATATGAAGAAAAAGAAAAAAGTCAACTATTATTTTTTGAATGATAAACATCGAATGGGGTCAAATTGACCCCAAGGACGATATGAGGGATATTTTACGAGCAGTCAGTCTGCTGTTATCCAGACGGGTTTTCTTCATTAATAACCTTATATTTCATTAGTTTGAAGATATTTTGAGTTGAAAATAAATCACACTCTATAATTATGTTGATAATAGGCTATTCTGCTTGAATTAGAGTTATAATTTTAAATGTAATAATTTAGACTAACAATATAAATTGTCCGGCCGGCTTATCCGCTATCGGGTGCGGGGGCAGCAGGAGACCCTGCTCTCCCCAGCGACACTTTCCAGCTCATCCTGGGGGACTCCGAGACGTTCCCAGGCCAGAGGGGATACACAATCCCTCCAGAGTCCTGGGTTTTCTCCAAAGTGCCAGACTTATTTTGAAAACATTTTAAAATGCTTATTTCAAACCTGCATCTGAGACCACCTGCGACCGCGCAGCGCACGCCGGGGGTGGGGGGTGTACGGTGCGCAGCGCCGTGTCTTCTGAATAAATGAAAATGATTTAACACAGTTGTTTATACTTTTAGCAGCTCTTTTTATTCCACAGATGACCTGCTAAAAATGACAGATTTTCTTTTCTGGATCTCTGACAGACGGACTTCAATCTCTGAACTTGTAAAGTTCTTCTTTTTAATTTTCGCTGTCATTTTCATGAATGGACACTTCCTTGTATCTGAGGCAGGAAACATAGCCTTTTAAGGTGTTTTTGGGGTGGTAATTATGCTAATCTCTTCTCGCGTTCACGMGCAGCTGGATACGAACAGGTGGAATTTACGCAGCTCATTTAGACACTTTTCCTGAAGATAGAAGAGTTTGTTGAATCTGACGTGACATGTTCGTACGAACCCTTCATACGAACAAAAGTAAGAGAAATTTAGGATAAGAATACGAACATGTTCTTGCATGAGGCCTATTTTTCTGTTTACTATCTGAATGAGAAAAAGGGAATGTCTGTTTCAAGGGCTCGACACACGGGAGGCGACGTCGCTCGCTCTCCGTTCATTTCCTATGGAGCCTGTGCGGTGAAGCGACAATCACTTGCCCTCCTCCAGCTAAGCGACCGGCGAAAATAKTGCATGTGAAATTTCGMGSTCGTACACGTACACATGCACACGCGAGCTTGCGACGCGACATATGAAAGTTGAAAAAAGTTCAACTTTTGTCGCTGTCGCTTGGTGTACAACCAATCAGCGAGGGTTTCATTGACTGACCAATGAGAGGAGAGTATGCTACACACTGCAGTTAGCTAACACTTTCACCAAATGATTACTAAAAAGCTTTGTAGGAATTTATTGGCACCAGGGTGAAGTTTATGGTAAGTTTTTCCTCATAAAACTGTATCTTGATGTGTGTTTGTTATTCAGTTTCATTAGCATCGCAAGATTTGTTTAGTTTACCGTAATGCACACCCGCCTTCAGAGTCAAGAACCAATCAAATTTTGTGAAGACAAGCGACCTGAGAGCGCAATTCGCAAYGCCGGCGTCGCTATCGCGTCCTGTGTGTCGGTTTTCACCCTGGCTGCGATGACAGCCGCTAATCGCTGTAGTTTGTCGCTCCCCGTGTGTCGAGCCCTTTATGGTGAAGATGACCTGTCATGGCCTAAATTAAGTTCTAAGTAGAACAGAGTTTTTGTCCCTTTAAAGGCCTATCAGAGGTCCGAGGTCCAAGACAGTTTCCTTGATTATTTCACTCGAGGTGACCCCTACATAGTATTTCTGTATTATTTATTTCACATTTAGTCACTACACACAGTACTTTTCAGTGTTTGTAAGAGGACATGCTAATTCCCTGTTTTTGTGCATGAAATGCCACTCTGTTGTTCTAAAAATGTTTTACTTTACTGTAGCTGGCAGAGATGTGCCACTGAGCTGACTTCATTGATTGAACAACAGCTCAGGTTTGTCTGTTTTGAAGTAAAGCAAGATGCGCCAACAATACAATTAATTAATTTGCAGTCTTTATCAACCCTCATTCATGAGTAGAGTTGATAAGGGTGAAGAGCACTATTATTTCCACAGAYATTAATAGTTCTCTTTTTATCAGAATATCATATAATTAGTTTTATCCAAATTTCTCATGCTTTCTTATAATCCATATCAACTTGCTTTTATAATTCTTGCATCTTTCTTCCAATTTTTTTTGTTCTCAATTTCAAGAAGCTTGAGTACAGGTAATTTTTTTACAAGCATTTCTCAACCCTTTTATCATCTACGGGGACATGGGGCATGGGGAAAAAATAAATAAAAACAAATCCTGACTTACCTTTTCATGATCCTGACTTACTCAAATGGACGTTATTGCTGTTATCAGTCGCATACGATGTGTCCAGAATGTCCCTCCTCTACCGCCTTGTATCTTGGAAGGTACTTATCAATCATTTGTAGCAGCCCTGCGGCCCGGTAATGTCTGCTTTCAAATTTGACGGCAGCGGCCCGGAGACCCGGCAATGTATCAGCCCTGCATCCCGGCGGTGTTGTGTCAAATGATAATAAAATAATTAGTGCTGGGTACGCTAATGTGTTATTGTGTTGACGCAGCCAACCCTTGATGGTGATAACTTTTTAAAAGCGCATTAACACAGTTATTTATTGCTTTTCATTTCTTCTCAGTTCACTGGGCAGCTAACACATAGACACACACAAACTCAGTGGTTACAGAGGGATCTTGATCACTATTGGCTTTAGATGGCCTTTGTTGCGTGACTCAACCAATGAAAGCCTCTGTTGTGGAGCTGTAGTGTGGCAACTCGCAGCCGCTCTCATGAACCCTCCAAGCTGCAGCCGGGGCAGAAACATGGCAGAAGTCACCAGATTCTTCAGGGCATTTTTTTAATTTAAAAATTTTCCCAACGAGTAGCGSGCTGGAAAGAAATACAGTTCTCTGTAAGCGCTGCAACCCTAAACTCACCATGGAAGCAGTTTGTGCCTTGAAACGTCACTTCAGTTCAAAACAATGCAAACAAGCAGAGGGACGTTCTGCAGATGAGGCTGGCCAGATGTTGGAGAAAGAAAAAAAGATGAGCTTACTTTGCTTTAGTTTTTAAAAATGCATTGCCCTTTTCATATGAAACAATACAATGTTCTAAGCACCTTGGAGTCTAGTTAAATTTTGTGCATAATAATGATTAATCAAAAAATCAATATACAGCAGGTAAAATAAGTATTGAACACGTCACCATTTTTCTCAGTAAATATATTACTAGAGGTGCTAATGACATGAAATTTTCACCAGATGTCGGTAACAACCCAAGTGATCCATACATACAAAGAAATCAAACCATAAATGTCCAGAAATGAAGTTATTTGTAATAATGTGGAATGGCACAGGGAAAAGTATTGAACACATGAAGAAAGGGAGGTGTAAAAAGGCATGTGTGGCGGGTGCTGTGTGATAATAATTACCAACTTAAATTCAAAAACACTGTTTTAGAAAAAAGTTTGATTATAATAACTCCACTTTAAAAGTTATCATAAGGCATGCAGACCCGCTTACAGATGAGGCTTGAGACGTTTTCACAATTCCATAAG
>NW_013953642.1:73642-75872 GCF_001266775.1 Austrofundulus limnaeus
CTTATGGAATTGTGAAAACGTCTCAAGCCTCATCTGTAAGCGGGTCTGCATGCCTTATGATAACTTTTAAAGTGGAGTTATTATAATCAAACTTTTTTCTAAAACAGTGTTTTTGAATTTAAGTTGGTAATTATTATCACACAGCACCCGCCACACATGCCTTTTTACACCTCCCTTTCTTCATGTGTTCAATACTTTTCCCTGTGCCATTCCACATTATTACAAATAACTTCATTTCTGGACATTTATGGTTTGATTTCTTTGTATGTATGGATCACTTGGGTTGTTACCGACATCTGGTGAAAATTTCATGTYATTAGCACCTCTAGTAATATATTTACTGAGAAAAATAGTGATGTGTTCAATACTTATTTTACCCGCTGTATATATTCTTGTTTTTCCAAATGAGTACTACATAAGGAATGAAAGATAAATACTGAAGTCCCAGTTGTAAGAAAATAAAAATGAGTAAGAATAAAAAGGAGAAAAACACAATAAAGTACAAAAACGCAAAGTGTGTCACAGGTGAAGAGTATTGCAACATACAAATGTACATTCAGCCATAGTTAAGTAATTGTTTCTATAAAATATTGTTGTGATTAATGACTAATAATTGCAAAAATATCTTGCGATTAATCACAATTAAAATTTTTAATCTATGCCCACCAATAAAATAATAGAAAAAAGTGGAATTATTGTACTGATTGAACAGTTTATTTTTACACAACTCAGAGGTGGCCTCAGTTATTAGTTGTGAAACTTCAGGATTATTTCCTTGGTTGTGTTTGCAAGGACAACAACTGATTCTTTCGTCTCGCGTGCGTTGCGACATAGATGGCTGGTTTGGAATAACAAATGTTTCCTGCTCAACTGCAAGGTTTACGGAAAATAACAAATATGAGCAAAAACTTGGAAAAACTACATTAAAAATATGTGCTGAATTTTTTTTAGCATCCTGTAGCGATCCCCAGGACAGACAATGGTGAGGAGTCCTCAAAAACGTTCCTGTATTTGTTGTGAAAACACTGTCAGAACGACAACTCATAAAATTAACATAAATTAGCTTTTACTTACTCAAACAATAAATGAACGTCTTGTCAGTAATGAGCCAATTCTAGCAAAAACATCAAACTTTTATGTTAATAATAAAAGCAAAATTACCATGTCTTTTTGCTGTAATTGTTACCTCAGTTTAAATRGATGCACGAAAACTTCACAGAAATTACACCAAAATAAAATCCTGATTAATTAGAAGAAGAAACAAATCAGGCAAACATTGTACTGATGTGCATTTTGGGCTCATTTAAACCCTGAAAGCCTGGAGGTCTCTGGAGTTTCCACTCTGCAGTTTAGAGTATCAATGAACCAAACACGCATGTCGTTAGTCCCAAGGGCGTAACTTTAGGTCTACCATTGGGGGTGGGGGGGGGGTAATGCTCTAAAACCTTGTATGTCATTTTCAGCAATTATGTTTAAATGTAGCCTACACATGACATCGTAACATTTTTAAATCAGGTCGTTACCTAAAGACAACAAGAGTGTTGCATCTGTGTACTCAACCAGATAATTTCTATTGTGTTTGAGGGGTTATATTGACCGGATCAAATTATTGTGGGGGTCATAATCCCCCTAAACCCCCTGCAAATTACACCTATGGTTAGTCCTTGGAAGGAAAATGGAGTGCTAATCATGCCACTCTAGTTTGTAACTACAAAAGTAAAATTGAAATGACTAAAGTCCACATGCTATTGCCTTGTTGCTGAGGGTAATACATGCTTTAGTCAAAAGAGTGGGGAACAAAACCATAGGTTTGCAAGCCCACTTCAGAAAATGTGGGAGCAGCTGCTCCCTCTGCTCCATCGAGCGGAGCATACCCGTAGACAGTGATAATGAATTCTTTGACCGGCTGCCTGGTCTGGTCTAACTCTAACTAAACTACCCAGAGCCTCAGCCAGACACTGCTCTAACCATCCCTAGATGATGTGGTTGCTAGGTGACATGACCTGAAATTTATTGGACTTTTTCCCATAAAAATAATATCAAAAAAGATATCTATTAAATCAGTGGTTCCCAAACTTTTTGTCCTCTGACCCACAAAATATCCATGGCAAAAACTTGTGACCCCAAATATTACTGGTCTGAGTACATGAGCTTCGTTAATAACCCTAAAAACACAGGCTTTTTGACAATTTAAACAGCTTGTACACAAATATAAATACTTATTTTTACT
>NW_013953642.1:76714-81169 GCF_001266775.1 Austrofundulus limnaeus
CAATTAAACATATTGTGTTATCAGACAGTTCTGGACAGAATTGAGAGCATTTATCTGTTCTTTGTTCTTTTCCCCCTTTACATTTTTTCTTGTTCTATTAAATTAAATCAAATTAAATTAAACTGGTGAAAGGTTTCTGTGTCTTGGTGTCGGAAGCAAATCGTTCTGCTGGGTAGTTTAAATCATCCAGGGCTGTTTTCTTTGGCCAAACAATCTTGGCGCTCATGGTCTGAAAGCCTGGAGGGCAAAATCACATCCAGCAGCAGAGAAGAAATGTTTTGCTTTGAGAAGAAAAAAAGAGGCCTTATCTTGCTCATTTTTCTTATCTGAGAAAGTCAGAGAAGCCTCAGAGATGCAGTATTTCCTCCAATAAAAGCCTAAATGATTTTTGACTCACACAAACAAGAGGAAAAAATGGCCTGTTCTGAATGGGGTGGAGTAAAGTAAATTTTTTTTCTTTGGAGGTGAATTTAGACATCTTTAGGTGGAAAAGAGAAGTTTAAAGTTGTATTTTTAGACAGGCTGTTGTGTGAACTCCTTTGTCTCCATGTAAGACAGCACTCATGGATAAGTTCAGTGATTAAATACATTTGCGGCAGCATGACTCGATTATTTCCACAGACTAGACATTAATTAACTTAGCATAACCACAAAAATGATTTGTGGACCGATGGGATTCGGTCAGGGGAGAGGAATGCTTCAAGAAGCTGTGCTCATTTAATATTCATTATCTCCCTGTCCTGTTTCCTATGGGGAACAGACAGTCCTTCCTGAAATCAACGTGTCCTCCTTGCATCTTCAAATACATACTGAGTTAAATATGAAGCCTTTATGGCAAATTAGTTCAATCATAAGTGTGAACAGTTAGAAAAAATTAATCAGACATAAAACATGTTTTCCTGGGCCGATATGGCTAAACACRTAATTCATGTTTGCCTCCCCCATAAATGAAACATGAAGTATTCAAAGAACTTGGATAAAAAAAAACTGCTTTTGTCAATATTTTTACCTGTTTAACTTGAATAATTTCATCAAGGGGCTACATGTTAGCACTTAGAGCTAAGAATGCAGAGAGCCGCCTTCCGTTTTCAGCTGACTGTAACAGTGATGGAAAAAAAGCTCTCAGGATGGATTTATTATCCTTATCAAAAGCCAAAGAGAAGTCAAATGTAAACCATTCATCTGCTCTCAGCCCTGAAGCACAAAGCCTTAGGGAGGGGCATGAAGACAGCTAAAATATAGTGTTGAAAAGTGTGTGGAATGAATGTGCCACAGTGTTGCGCAAACCCACAATAATATGATCAAAGGAGCAGCATAGTGGGCTCTTCTCCAAACCGATTATTGTTTCCATCATGTCTGACAAACTCTGTGGTGGACTGAACAAACAAAAGAGCAGCTTCTCTGTGGCGTCTTGCTCTCATTGTTGTTTTTGTTTTCAGGGCTGAATAGTGGATAAATTGAAATTATGGAAGCATTCTCTTTTACACACGCATCCACACACACAAACACACACAAAACAAACATGTGATGCTTTGAAATGCTGTGATGCAAAACTAATAAGACAAAGGAAAATGATTTTGGTGTGGCTGTGGTGTGAATGATGTTTTTTTTTATTTAATTTAAACTTGATTTAAATATGTATTCATAAGAAAAGTCTGTAACGGTCCATGCATGTTCAGTTCAGTCCAGTGGCGGATGCTGGTCTTTCAAGAAGGGGAAGCTCAATTTTGGCCTACATCATAAAATGTGTCGGTTTATTTATACGTAAATTCTACCCTCTGTTCCTTTTCAAGAACAGATCATTTTACAGCACTTCCAGTCAGCCAGCTTACTTTGTCATAGCAGGACAGCCGAAAAGACCTGTTACTTTTCCCCACCTTTTGCACCAAATTAATCTGAGACATTCAAACTGTCTGCCATTATGTGCAGCTTGCTACCAAGCTAGCTCGATAGCTGGGACTGGCGCGAGGCTAGTGTGTAGTGTGTCTGCCTGTGAGAGCTTTGTGACGGTGGAGGGGCTCAGCAGCACCCGCTGGATAGAAACTGGTCAGAGAGTGTGATAGCAGTCAGTCTCCAAACACAAGCAGCTACAAAAAACAAAACAAAACAAAAAAACACCAGAAACAGAAGCTTGATTTGTCGCTAGTCATTTTTAACAAACAAAGTGCTGCTAAAAGGATTAATAAAGTGAGGTGAAATAACCACGTCTTCTGGTTCTGTGGAAACTGCTGCTGCTCAATGAAGAGAGGAACTCTGAAACAGGCTGGTTGAACAGCAAGAATTTTGCAGTCCAGGAGATTACAGCCAAAAACCAAATTATGGCCTCCAAGCCAAATGATTCACCCAGTAAGAAAGATGAAATATGAAGGCCAAGGGTGGGGGCGTACAAGGCTCTTTATAGGCTTCACAGTGTRGTTCAGCAGAGGCATCATAAATTTTGTCACGGAATAGCATTCCCTTTCCTGATATGGTAATATGTGCCGAGCTCTGAAGCTGGAAAACCAAGAGACGTAACACAGCTGTGCATTCCTGAGAAGAGGCCCCCCTCTTGGACACTTCAAAAGTCTTCGGTTCAACTCAGAACAGAATGAAAACAAAAAAATGCTCCTACTGATGTTTATGCCAAAAGATTGCTAATTCGCTCATTTTGCTGTCAATCAAAAAGAGACTCAGGCTCAGACAGATCATCCAATCATCATGCAGAAGCTGAGCATCCAGGCCAGCCGAGGCCAGCCCACTGCCCCATAGACCCCCAGAGACGCAGAGTGTCTGATGGGCGGGACAAAGCCCAGCATTTATCCAATGGCTCGTCTCGTTTCGCTGCAGTCTTTGCAGTGCTATTGAACTCTGCATTGTGAAGCTGCGGGAATGAGTGACAGGAAAGCTGCATCGTTACCAGTGATAAGAAGCTGATTCTGAGCAAACGTTGAGCGCGTTGTAGCGCATATTTAGTCATGACATGTAAATGCAACAGTATATAGTTGATCACTTTGTTTTTTTGTTTTTTTTACATTTTAGGGGAAGCTGAGCTTCCATTGCAGTCTTAGAGCAATYGCCTCTGCTTCAGTCAGTTCACAATAGAAGCCCATTCATGAGCACTATACATAGAAGTAACAAGTTCAAATAATAAATCCCAATAAAATACAGTTAGATTAGACAAATAACAAAATTCCAAATAGTACTGTACCAAAAGCACCACAGAATACCCTGTGGGGAAACATGTATAACAGAGAAGAAAGTGAGAATTTACATGAAGGAAGGTGAATCAATCCAGTCAGCATTTTCAACTAAATCAACTTATGATAAGAAATGACAGTTTTTTTTAGTTTAACCTTGTTAAACAAAAATCGTACACAATCCCWCTATTCTATCAGAGATCTTAGCTCTTGGACAATGTGTTGAGGTTGACTCTCAGCTACCACCACACCAAACAGTAAAACTGATTTGTGGAAATGTATGGGTTTGCCAAGGTTGCTTAGCTGTTCGGGCCATCTTAAAAGTTAAACAGTTGTAGATGTTCAGCTGCTAGCACTGTAGGGTCATCTTTATTTAACCAGACAAATCCCGTTGAGATCACATATCTCTTCTTGAATGGAGGCCTGGGCCTGAAAGCAACTTATCATACATGTTATAGAGTGTGGGAGAAAACGGAGCACCTGGAGAAAACCATGCAAGCATGAGAAAAACATGCAAACTTCCCACAGAAAGGCCCCAGGTTCGAACCTGTGAAGTTCTTGCTGTGAGGCAACAGTGCTAACCACTGATCCATTGTGCTGACAAATGATGACTACTAATAAATGAAATTATTAATGACTTTTGATGTAACACAGAACAAATCCTAAATATGTCTGTCTAAATTGAAAGTTTTGGCAAAATTATGTTAAAATAAAAGAAAGACTTTTTTGTCATGTTGTTTAGATTAGTATTTGGGCCGTCTTGATTGTGGTTGTCTTCACAAGGTAATCAGTTATCACTGTACATACAATGATTGAATTCAAAGTTTTGTTGGATTTTGCACATTGATTCRTGATATATTTTACTAACAGACAAAAAAATAAATTATTGTCCTCTTTCCTGTGATGTCTGTTGTCTAAACGATGCATGTGTGTGTGCAAGTATGCATGTATGTGTGTGGACTGGTATTCCCTACATTGTGAGACAGTTTTTTTTGGCATATACACCTACTTAAGAGGAACTGACTGGTATTTATGGGAACCTGAGTCTAGTCCCCTTTAGGGGAWACACTGTTTGTGGGTCGGGGTTAAGTTTAGGTCTAAGGTATGAATTGAGTTTAGGTTAGTTTTAGGGTCAGGTGAGGTTAGGGTCAGAGTTGGTGGTCAAGGTTAGGCAGTAGAAAATAATGGAAGTCAATGCCAGGTCCCCATAAAGATATCATAGCCAGATTGTGTGTGTGTGTGTGTGTGTGTGTGTGTGTGTGTGTGTGTGTGTGTGTGT
>NW_013953642.1:83500-86033 GCF_001266775.1 Austrofundulus limnaeus
TCTGTGAGGTTAGGTTTAGAGTCAGGTATATATCTGTGAGGTTAGGTTTAGAGTCAGGTATATATCTGTGAGGTTAGATTTAGAGTCAGGTATGTATCTGTGAGGTTAGATTTAGAGTCAGGTATGTATCTGTGAGGTTAGATTTAGAGTCAGGTATGTATCTGTGAGGTTAGATTTAGAGTCAGGTATGTACCTGTGAGGTTAGGTTTAGAGTCAGGTATGTACCTGTGAGGTTAGGTTTAGAGTCAGAAATGTACCTCTGAGATTAGGTTTAGAGTCAGATATGTACCTCTGAGGTTAGGTTAAGAGTCAGATATGTACCTGTGAGGTCAGGTTTACGAACCTTGCTTTGTGGAAATGGGTCATAATAAAAATTGATCCTTGGAAAAGTATAAAAGTTGCTAAAACCAAAAGTTAAGTTTCACTCCTGATCGAGATGTCGAGATGAATGTTTGGATGTATGAATCTTTTAAATAATATAAAGCTTGCAGAAGTAGTTTGATTGCAAATCATACAGCGAAAACTACAAACAGGAAAACTGCTGACTCAGCAGTTACTCACATTTAAAGCTCTGTGTGAGCAACACGTCAGAGAGGGAACTGCAGCTGTTTGAGTTCTGTGTTTAGCATTAACACACAAACCTTGCAATATTGAATTGTTCTATATTTGACACCTAAATGGTTAAATATATTTTAAATGAAAATAGGACGGTGTTTGTCTCATTTTTCTGAGTCATCAAAAATGCATAATTAGTATCTACAATTTGAGGGAAATACCTCAGTGATTGGGTAATCATTATATGAGGTAATCAGAGAAGAGCAGGTCTGTTTGTCGAAATCTGATGCTCCACTTGTCCAAAACTGAAATGCAGGCAGGAAGAACAGCCATGTTGTTTGTTTGTTTGTTTGTTTAGATGTACAGACACGAGTCGGAGGATTCAAATCAGCGTCTAGTAAGTGTCGGGAACAATGAGTTCAACGCTAACTGTGAAGTATGCTGGTAAATGTTTTCTGGCAGATGGTGGCCAAGCAGACCTGCTGCAGCAGCTTTGCATGAACAAAATCTTTGATCTGAGAAACCAAGAACCAATGACCACTATCAGTTCTTTATACACAAAGCATCTCTGGGGTAACATCAATTTTTAATCTCCTCAGATTTTTTTCTAATTACATTAGAATTCTTGTATGTCTGCCTATTTATTAGAAACCAACTTTGTTTTACTATTCCTTCTAACCAAATGAATTTATGTAATTGTCTTCTAGGAGCTAAGTTTCTAAATACAGTGATACAATGATAACAGATGATCACATGATGATGTTCACAATTCATGTTAACAACCTATGTGATAACTTACCTGATGTTGAATCACTTCTTTATACTGATGATATGGATATTTAATGTTCATCTTCAACAGTTTCACAATCGTTTAAACTTCTGCAATCTGTTTTTGACATTGTTCAGTCATGTCTGGCTGGGCTTAAGCTCGTTTTGAATGCAGATAAGTTAAAGGCTGTGCTATTTTCTAATGGTAAGCAGCCCCCACCTCTCCTCCCTAGCTTTTTAACTGTTCAGGGGGTTGAGGTTGTTAGGTGCTACAAATATTTAGGCATTCTGATTGACGAGAATATCATTTAAAACTCATATTGACACCTGGTTACCTCAGCTATTCTTGCCCTAATGGATTATAGAGATCTACTATTCATGAACTCTTCAGCCCAGCATTTGAAAAAAAAATTGATGCTSTTTATCACTGTGCCCTGCATTTCATGGCAAACTCTAACTATCGAACACATCACAGCACTTTGAATGCTACAGCAAAATGGCCGTCTTTGACTGATCACAGACTTTCACACTGGCTGATTTTTATCAATAAATGCATTCTTGGGCATCTTCCTTCATATTTATGCTCATTTCTGYCTAGAACCTGCAGCCATWATGATCTGCGCTCTCGGGACAACATTATGATGCAGCTGCCAAAAATTAGAACTGGATTTGGTAAAAAGGCTTTTAGATTTTCCGCTCCTGCCACCTGGAATAACATGCAGAAGGATTTTAAGTTATCGTCACCCATTATTTTAGGGCAATTCAAATAAATTTTAAAGGACAGAGTAATCAAATTAAACCACCTGTTGGGGATGTACTTTTGTGTGCTTCTGGTGCCAGTCCCAAGCCCAGATAAACGGTGAGGGTTGCGTCAGAAAGGGCATCCGGTGTAAAACTCATGCAAAAACAAACATGCAGATCACAAATATGACTGCCATATTGGATTGGTCGAGGCCTGGGTTAGCAATGACCGCCTCCGGTGCTGTTGACCAGCAGGGTGCTGGTGGAAATTGGGCTACTGTTGGTCAAAGACCATCGAAGAGAAGAGGAGGAAGGCAGGTTAGAAAGCAGTGAGAGAGAAGGAAAGTCAGGAGTGTGGTGGTTAGAGTAAAGATTCTGAATGTAAGAACAATGGGCCTCATGCAAAAACATGTTCGTACTCTTATCCTAAATTTCTCTTACTTTTGTTCGTACAAAGGGTTAGTACGAA
>NW_013953642.1:86992-88325 GCF_001266775.1 Austrofundulus limnaeus
ACATTGGTGAATGCCACAAATTCTCCTAAATCACTCGTACGCACAACTTAAGAACAAATCTGTGCGTACGAACGGTTCTTGCATGAAGCCCAATGACTGATAAAGGCAGAGTGCTGGCAGACATGATGGAGAGAAGGAAGGTAGATATTTTGTATGTCCAGGAGACCAGATGGAAAGGAAGCAAGGCCAGGAACAATGRAGGTGGATTTAAACTATCATGGTGTAGATAGGAAGAGAAATGGAGTAGGGGTAATCTTAAAAGATGTTTGTGAAAATTGTTCTGGCTGTGAAGAGAGAATCTGATAGGATCATGAGCTTTAAGTTGGAAGATGATGGTGTCGTTTTGAATGTTATCAGTGCGTATTCACCACAGGTTGGTTGTCAGTTAGAGGAGAAAGAGGAATTTTGGAGTRAGCTGGATGAAGTGGTAGAAGGGGTCCCCAGAGAAGAGAGATTGGTAATTGGAGCAGACTTCMGTGGTCATGTTGGTGAAGGGAAAAGAGGAGATGAAGAKGTGCTGGGTAGGTATGGTGTGAAAGAAAGGAATACAGAAGGACAGATGGTTGTAGATTTTACAAAGAGAATGCACACAGATGARTTATATTCTTAGCAGGAGATGYCACCTGAAAGAGATTAGAGATTGTAAAGTGGTGCCAGGGGAGAGTGTAGCAAGACAGCAAAGGGTGGTAGTCTGTAAAATGAGATTACCGTAGAAACAAAGAAGAGGAAGAGAGTGAAGAYGGAGCCAAAGATTAAATGGTGGAAGCTGAAGGAGAAGGATTGTTGCAGGCAGTTCAAGGGAGAAATGTAACAGGCTCTTGGGGGCAGTGAGGAGCTACCTGAGGACCGGGGAAGTACAGCTAAGTTGGTGAGAGAAACTGGCAACAAGGTATTTGGTGTCTCTTCTAGTCAGAGGAAAGAAGACAAGGAAAGTTGGTGGTGGAATGAGGACGTCCAGGAGAGCATTCAGAAGAAGAAGGCAGCTAAGAAAAGGGGGGACAATCAGAGAGATGGAGGAAGTAGACAGTAGTATTGTGAGGCTAGTCGCATAGCAAAAAGAACGGTGGCAAAGGCAAAGGCTTAGGCCTATGATGAGTTGTATGAGAGGCTGGACAGTAAAGAAGGAGTAAAGGACTACCATTTGGCTAAACAAAGAGATAGAGCTAGAAAGGATGTACAGCAGGTTAGGTTGATAAAAGAAAGAGAGGGAAACGTACTAGTGAGTGAACAGAGAGTTTTGAGTAGATGGAAGGTGTATTTTGAAGAACTGATGAATGAGAAAAATGAGAGAGAGAGAGAGAGAGAGAGAGAGAGAGAGAGAGAGAGAGAGAGA
>NW_013953642.1:89325-90784 GCF_001266775.1 Austrofundulus limnaeus
GCCTTTATGGTCAAACGTTGAAAATAGCTTAATATAGTCAAATACTGAAGTATGTTACTCAGAGTATGTATTGTGAATAACTTATTTCAWCAACTGAGTAAATTTTAGCCATTGTTGTATTTTTAAGGTCAATTGTGTTTAATCAAAGGTTTCATCCATCCATCCATCCATTATCTATACCCTCTTCTTCCTTTCAGGGTTTTGGTGATCACTGGTGCCCATATCCAGCAGTCACAGTGCGAGGGGTGGGGTACACCCTGGACAGGTCGCAAGTCCATCACAGGGCCACACATAGAGACAAACGAGACAAACAAACATTCACTCTCTCACTCACACCTAGGGACAATTTAGAGTTACCAGTTAACCTAACAGTCATGTTTTTGGTCTGTGGGACGAAGTCGGAGTACCCAGAGAGAACCCATGCATGCACAGAGAAAACATGCAAACCCTACCCAGAAACATCCCTGGGCCGGGCTTTGCTCTACCAACTGAGCCACAGTGCCGCCTAATAATAATATTAATATTCAAAATTTAATCAGTTAAATGTAGATGTACATCCAGTGACCCTCTGAAAGTTGCAATATAGGTAGTGTACTGAATCATGAGATACTTGTTACAGACACATGCACAGACACAAGCAAAGTCATGATCAACCACCTTCATGTTGCTAAGTAGTTAATAACAAGACTTACAGGCAAACAGGAAATATATACATGAAAAATACAATGATCAAGGACAGATGTGACTCACTGGGTTAGCTGATATTACGTTCCTTTGTTCTGTCTTCTAAAATAACCCAGTAAATCCAGCTCAACRGTGTTTTGAAGGATAAATCAATAACAAGTGCGACTATCTGACACTCTAACTGCATTGAGCACATCTTTCTTTCCTTGTGCATGCCATTGTTCCCAACTAATGTGTATTTTTTTCCACTTATTAAAAAGGTCATAGTGGTTATATTGACAGGAAAAAGAACTCTGTATGCAAGGGAAATGTCATGCATGGGTCCTTAATAAAGCCATGAAAACAATACTTGAATTACTGCTGAAAAATGCTGAAAATGCTGACATTGATTTCTTAAATCTAAAAGAAGCAAAACTGTAGTTAAAAGCTAATGTACCAAAAATAATAGATAATAGGTAATACAGTAGATAATAAAAGAAAACCAAAAGTAATAGGAATGTTAAAAAGTTTTCAGAGTTGATTTCAACTCCCCTACTGTTTCTTCACACTTTCTGAGTTTATTGACATCCAGTGTTGGTGTTTATTAACAACAGGTTTGATAGTGGAAAAAAAATCCAGTGCCTGAACAACCCCAACCCTCACAAACACAAGTTCGTATTTCTATCCTTATTGGGACCGTTCTTTGACTTCCATTCATTTCCATTAGTTTCTGTTAGTAAAGTAAGTGAAGTTTTATTTATATAGCACCTTTCACAGAAATATATTCACAAGGTGC
>NW_013953642.1:91784-94137 GCF_001266775.1 Austrofundulus limnaeus
GGTGCCTGTGGTCATTGGGGCCCTCTGGGCAGTCACCCCCAAACTGGAGCAGTGGCTAAAACAGATCCCAGGAMCAACATCAGACATCTCAGTCCAGAAATGTGCAGTTCTAGGCACAGCAAAGATACTGCGCAGAACCCTCAAGCTCCCAGGCCTCTGGGAGAGGACCCGAGCTCAGAGGATGAAAGAGACCACCCGCGGAGGGTGAGAAGGGAAATTTTTTTATACATATACATTATATGAAAGTGTTTGGATATGTAGGTAAGGGTATGTTTATGTGTATATGTATAAATTTATAAATGCATATGGGTATGGTTTTCAGCAAGACTATAGTCATTACAACTATATAGATATGTATTTTTGTTGCTGTGGTTTTGCCATCTGTGTTTTGTAGGTGTGAAGCCAAGAAGTCCGGTGTGCTGTCCTGTGTTTTCTCAACATATACTGTATTTTACATATCTTCTAATCTCTTTTTCACTCGTTCTCATTACATTTCACTTTTTTCTTTCTCCTTCTTTTTCTTCTATTATAAAAATTCATAATAATGGTGTGGAGGAGATGGCTATAAGGGGAGAAGGGAGGCCATCTATAAAAAAAATAATAAAAAAGGATGTGAAGCTGAAAGGGTGTCATGCTGAGGCTTCATGGTGACATGCCTGCAATAAATACCTCTTGCAAAGAATTGCCCTGTGCCTGTGARGTTGTGAAGAAAGCTACACTCGGAAAAATCTTAGATCCGCCAATGCTCAGGCTGCTCGAGGCTGAGCTCTGTAGCAGCTGGTCAAATGGGGCAACAACAACCTTCCTATGTGTGACGTAATGAAACAGCTGTTGGCTGATGTTGTTGCCGCAGTGGCCCAGGTCTCTGTTTTAGGCTCACCGGACTTGTCTCCCCTCTCTCCTCCCATGTTGTTTTCCACTGGTGTGCTGCACTTTGTCCTCTCAGGTGGTGGATGAGAATTCTTCTGAGGGTTCATAATTTTCTTTGACAGCTGGTTGAAAAACATCTGTCAGCTTCNTAAACTAAGTTTCCCAAATATATTGTTTTTATGAGMCCCACTCTCTGACTTCTTCCCTGACATTTTGACAGCTGTCATTCAGTCAYTGAGGGACACACCCACACATTCCGACAGAAGTAATGTGTCCCTTTCATACAGTAATTACCCAGCTTGTTCCTGACACATGTCCATGTATGAGTAACTTTCATGTAACGTGTGAACATCTAAAACTGATCAGCTACAGTTCTGCACAGGGTAAAACCTTTGAGCATGTTCAAAATTCTGTGCTGGGATCTCCGTATGACAACTTATACCCTTGTGTATTAACAAGTAAGTTACTGTAAAATTACACCTAACTTCCATAAACGTGTCACATATTTTTTCACAAGTTGATGCTGTGTGTCACTGTGTGACTGCTGCCAACATCACAACAAAGAAGTGTTATGTTTAAGGTAGGGGAAATTTATTCATAGGTTTAAATCTGTTCAAGTCGTTAGGAACAGATTTAAACCTATGAATAAATCTGTTCAAGTCGTTAGGAACACAGTATGATCACATCCAAAAGAAGCTGCTAATTGATGCTTTTTTTTTCTCCTTAGTGTGTACCAGTGTGTTGCACGAAGATGTTGCATAAGTTGTCTAAAAYGTGAGATTAACAAAATAAAACAAAATAAATACTGGCCCACCTTTACACAATATAGGCTATACTACATTATGACATGGGGACTCAAAAGGCAACAAAAAGTAGAAATGGCCCAATACAAACTGATGCCTGCTTCCTGGTTCTTTTAGTGTACAGTATATCACCTTCCAAACCCCCCATCCTGACCCTCATCTGTTGAATATCCATTACTAACTTTTCATCTACTCAATTTATTCCAACCAACATCATCTGGAACTCTGTGCTGAACAGTTCTGGTTACTGTGAGAGGTGGTAGAGTTGAAACAAGACTTGATTTAGTTGAACTGAACTTACTGTAAAGAGATGTGAAACTGTTGTTTTGCTTTATATAGCTTGCTGTGTTTTGACTGAGAGAAAATGATATAACCACAGGTAGARAGAAGTATTTGTTGGTTACTCATCTTTGAATAATAAGATTTGCCAAGTGTCACTTTATGCAGTTGTCTCCTTATACAAGCTCGACTTAGAWGTGGCTGATGAGTTAACAGGTGCATGGGTTTTATTAGGCTCTAATTTGTAAATTTCACACAGTGACTATTTGAGGCTTGATTACCTCCGCCAAGGGCGGGGTAATTTTTTTCGGTCACGTATGTCTGTCTGTCATTCTGTCTGTGGACAAAATTACTCAAAATCTTGTGGACAGATTGTCATGACATTTTTACCACTTGTGGGT
>NW_013953642.1:95137-95390 GCF_001266775.1 Austrofundulus limnaeus
GTTAATGACAACTACGGAAGTAGAAACTGTCTAAATTAACCGAGTTATGATTGAATAAGTAATTTATGTGGAAGTTGAGGCCTTCCTTAAAGAAGCCCTCTTTAGTCTCCAATAGATATAGACACTTATATCTACCCCTTAGTTAAAGCAAGGCACTTCAACTATTACTTTTAGCTTATCTGAAACATGATAGCTAACCACAGAGACATACATAGGTTTAGCCTAAAAGTAAAATCCCAACTTATGGTTAACC
>NW_013953643.1:0-336 GCF_001266775.1 Austrofundulus limnaeus
ACTCTGCAGTCCCCCTTTTTAAATAGGGGGACCACCAATCCAGGGGAACTGCCCCCGATGTCCACGCGATATTGTAGATTCACGTCAACCAACGCAACCCCACAACATCCAGAGCCTTAAGGAACTCCAGGCGAATATCATCCGCACCCAGTGCCTTGCCACCAAGGAGCTTTTTAACCACCTCAGTGACCTCGTCATCAGAGATTGGAGAGTCCGACCCAGGGTCCTTAGGCTCTGTTTCCTCATGGGAAAACGTGTCGATGGAATTGAGGAGGTCTTTGAAGTATTCTGCCCACCGACCCACAATGTCCCAAGTTGAGGTCAGCAGTAGAGATG
>NW_013953643.1:3946-29993 GCF_001266775.1 Austrofundulus limnaeus
GTTTGGAACATGTTTTTACTGTCTGACAGCTGCCTCTGCAGCCGTTCTCTTTCTGCAGGGATTCAATTACTCTCAGATCAGAAGCAAAAGGTCTATTAAACAACAGTTTGTTACAACGGGTTGTAGTTTTACTCTGCTGGGAATAAATTATTCAATTAATCCAGTCAGTGTGGTCAGTGATCCTTAACTTTTCTTCCTTCGCTCATCAGAGTTTTGTGTTTGTATTTTCAGATTTAGAAACATGGACAGATTCATCTCACCACTCAATGTGACCTCTAATGTGACTCAGCTTGCTTCCAACGCCACAGTGAAGCCATTCAATGTGTTTGATGGTTGTGAGCATTACGTAGAGGGCCTTCTCTTTGACCTCACGCTTCAGGTCATCAACGTGGTTGTGGGAATCCCTGCCAACTTACTTGTCATTGCTATTCTCTTCCACAATCGTAAAGAACCCTCCACTTCAGACATTTTCCTGGGCTGCTTGGCCTTCATGGATGCCTATTTTGGCACTATGACCCCCTTAAATTTTCTTAACCTTTACGTCTGGCAGAGTAAACCACTATGGTCTGCTGTTGCATTCTCCTATGGTGTGAAAGACACTAGCGGCCCATTGTTTCTCTCCTGTATCTGCCTGGATCGTTTTGTGGCCGTGCTTTTTCCCATCGCATTCGGGCAGCTGAAACACATCAAGTACAGGCTGAGCCTCACCGTGCTCGTCTTCTTCCTCACCTTCGCCTACTCTGCAGCCAAAATAGTGGGGGGCATTCCCAATTTTAAGAAGATTTTCACCTGTGAGATCCTGGCAACCTTTGCCTGGATGGTGGTGTGTAACGCAAGCATCCTCTGGGCCCTGAAGAAGACCAGTGCAGGGAGAGACGACATGCATCCCATGAAGAAGAAGGCCTTCAAGATGGTGCTATCCATCCTGTGTATCATCATATTCAACTACCTGCCACTGGTTGCYTTGTTCCCATTTCAGGACCATTTCTCCCGTGATGCGTTTCACTGCTACGTGCAGCCTGCCGCCTTCGCCTTCATGAATGTCAGCAGCACCATCCAGCCACTCGTCTACTTGTCTCGTTTGGAAAAGATTCCTTTCCTCCCAGAAGCCTGGGTGAAGAAGTTTTGTTCTTGCATCACTGCAGAGAGCAATGAATCTGCTTCTGCAAAAAACAGTTCTGCCTAGACGTACAGAAGACTAAACTAAGAGACACACTGTTTATTGTTAAGAGAAGCTAAAAAGCAATATTGGATTTCATGTTTGGGACTGTTTTGTTCATTTTCTTCAAAAAATGCAATTTGTATGTTTTTAATACACATTTATTTAATAAAATGCATCTGTTTGACCCTCATATATTTATGTTTTAATAAGTTTATCAGAAACTACATATATAGATTAATGACTTCATAAAATCTAATTATGTGCTTGAGTTTGGCGCCATCATGTGCACAAACCGTACATCTGTGTTACACCTGTTGTACTTACAGGTAATCTTCCTTTTTCAGTTCAATAAAAGTGCTCATTTATTAAAGACATCATCACAGATAAACAGACTGTAAAGTTTGCAAATTTCAGCTTTGGACAAATAAAAGCTTCTTTATGTTAATTTAAACAACTGTAATAGAAAAACTGCTTTCATACAGATAACAAATTTGGAACATTAAAAATCTAATATTTTATTTTTAGGCTTTCATAAATTAAATCTGTCACTATAATGTAGCATATTTATTTGTATTTCAGTGAAGTGATTTAAAAAAACTTTAATAAAACCTTTCAACATGTATTTTTAGAATACATGTTTTGTGTTTAATGTAACTTTATCATCCTAAAAAATCACAGGATTAAAACCTAACCTCAACCTTTTGATAAATAAAATCCCATAAAACACTCCGATACACAAATATTACTAAAAAGTGCTAATCGGCAAATATTTCAACAAAATATTTTACAAAATTCAAGCTCATTAAATTACAGCAACATTTACGGCCACCACTCACGTCTGTAGAGAAGCTGCAGTAAGATTTTGTAGGTGTTTTGTTGCAGTATTTTTCAWATTTAACAAACAAATGAAGTGAACGACTTCAGCAAAACATAAACAATTGCAAATCAAAAAAATCACAATTTCTTCAAATCTAATGTCACAAACAGTTGTGACAAGTTTGTTTCAGCAGCAAATTGATYAGGATGAGAAAATGAGACGTTCCTTATGAGAACTTTTTTTATAATCTGCTGAATCTGAAATCTACAAAAAAATTCTCTGTTTGATTAACAGAAGACTGTGTTTTTGTTTTGTTTAGATTTGTTGATTAGAATATTTTTTGACCATTTCACCTTCAAATTGAAAGCTTTTTAAAATATTTAGATTAGAATTTGAACATTTTAGCTTTTATGCGTATTTGGGGTTGTAGCTCACTGTAGTAATAATCAACTCCTGCTGACAGAAGCCAAAATTAGCAAAGCAGTAGCTGAAGGCAAAGACTTCAAAAGGCTATAAAGCTAGAACGTTTAGAACATATAGCTGAAAGCTAAGAATGGCAARGTTATAAAACTAAAACCTTTAAAACAGTAGCTGAAAGCTAAAACTAATAAAGTAATGGCTAAAAGCTAAAAACATCATACCTGTAGCTCAAATCTAAAACTAGAGACAGTAYCTGAAGTCTGAGACCAGCAAAACAGTTAAAAGCTAACACTACATAAACAGTAGCTAAAAGCCAAATTTATCAGAGCAGTGGCTAAAAAATTAATAGCAGCTGAACAGTAGCTGAAATATCAAAACTTCCAGCTAAAATCTAAAATTAGCAAAACACTAGATATAATTCAATTTTACCAAAACATTAGCTAAAGGCAAATGCCAGCAAAAATAGTAGCTGTGCTGAAGTWGCTGAAGTTTTTTGTAGCCGATTGCCTGAAAATATGTTAAAATATGAAGATGAAGATGTATGAAAAAACTATAAACTATGATTAAAAAGTATGAACAGAAAACACTATTACTAACTGGCTTTGAAAATGTAAAAAAAAACCTTGTTGTGATTTCTTTATTTTAGTATAAAAATTTGTAGGTATTTTTGGCCCAAAATATGTTGGAATTTGCTCTTTAAAGTTATTTGTGTCATGAGTTTTTGGAAATGGACACAAAAAAAACTGTAATAATAAATCATTGAAGCTGTTCCTGCTGCAGCCCAGTGGTCAGTATCTTCTCTGGCATTATCCTCAGTGGATGACTGCTCTGTGTATAAAAGTATGGCAACAGAGGCTCTGTGAATGTCTGTGTGAACACATAAATCAGTGAGTCGTCAGTGGGGTCCAAAAATGACACCAGTCCATTGTTGTAATCCAGCTGTACTTTGACCTGTTCTGGCACATGTGAAACTGTCAGCGGGGTGGGCGGCGTGGTCATTGCCCTGAACTCCCCGTCCCGGAAACATAAAGTCCAGAAACCGTTTTCGGGCCGGGCAGAGATCTCAGCGTTTCTTGACACGGACGAGGAGGCCACACCCAGGAGCCAGTCGTGATTACTTCCTGTTTCCACAACCCACTGGTGACATCCTGAGTGGAAAGCAGCCATCCCCACGGCCTCAGCACTCATGTGGAAGCGCTCTGGGGTGTCGGGGCAACCGCTGGGCTGCTTTGAGTAGTGGAGGGATGTCAGGTCATCAGATAGGACCAGGCAAGGGTGTGCTGTGTTTGGATCTACACTTACAGGTGCTAAAAGACAGGAAATGACCCAATGATTAACAAGGACGTGTAAATCAAGATGTGGTAATTCTTCTGTACTATGACTAGGTGRACTCACTGTAGTCAATCTTGTCCAGTAATTTCTCCCAGACTCTGTATTTGAGGTTAGCGAGGTGCTTCGCCACGTCAACCAGTAGTCCAGACATGTTATTTAAAGCAGGCATCATGTCTTTACTTCTGTAACATCGACACATATCTGAGTATCTACCCTGTAAATGCACCAAATCACTTTAAAAACAGGATTCTGATGGCCTACCTGTCCTGAGTGTCTTTAAAGTTCTGTAATAAAAGAAAACATAAAAGTTGGGTTCTGTTTAAATCTTAATAAAACTATTAAATGCAGATCAAAAAGAAAAAATAAGTAGGTCCTCTGGATGGGTTCAACTTTAGTGAAACGTTTCGTCTCTCTTCCAAGAGACTTCTTCAGTCTGATGAGTTTCAGGTGAACTCAGCCTTATAAGCACTGCCTCCACCTGTTAGTCACATGCAAAAGAGGGCCATCGCCTAACAATAGGCTTGATTAACTCTATTTAGTCACATGCAAAAGAGGGCCATCGCCTAACAATAGACCCCAAAGATCCAGTTCCCCAGCAAAAACAGAGTATATGCTGTTAAGTGTCAGGAGGACTGTGATCAGTTATGCATTGGGGAAACAAAACAGCCACTGTTCAAAAGAATGAGCCAGCACAGACGAGCTACATCATCAGGTCAGGACTCTGCAGTTTACACTCCTCTACAGGCCAGCGGTCACTCTTTCTGGGATGAAGATGTTCTCATCTTTGATAGAGAGGAACGCTGGTTTGAGAAAGGAGTAAAAGAAGCCATTTTTATGAAGAAAAACCATCCACCATTAAACAGAGGTGGAGGCCTTCATGTCCAGTTGTCCTCCTCCTACAACGCTGTTATTGCAAGTGTGACTCAGCCCCCTGTGAGCAAAAGGTGTGAATCAGGGCCCCAATGATACAAACACAAAGAGAGAAAGAGAGACAAAAACAAGGAGATGTCGAGCCCCGCCTGCACTCACTACATACAGATAACATGACACGGGTCAGGTGATGGGGCACATGACCCTCAATGAACCATAGAGCTAATCAAGCCTATTGTTAAGCGATGGCCCTCTTTTGCATATGACTAACCTGTTTGTCCATGTGGAGGCAGTGCTTATAAGGCTGAGTTTCACCTGAAACTCTTCAGACTGAAGAAGTCTCTTGGACGAGAGACGAAATGTTTCACTAAAGAAGAACCCATCCAGAGGATCTACTTATTTTTTCTTTTTGATTTTTTTCTACCTGGATTACTGAGATGCATCAGGACATATTAAATGCAGAAAAGCACAGACCTTCAGTAAAACTATGTTGTCTTCCACCAGCTGGCTCTGAATGACAGAGATGGTCTCGGTGACAGAAAGCTCCTCTTCTGAGAGTTTTTTGATCCTTTCCTTCATCGCCGCAATCTTCTCCTCTTCCTCTTTCTTCAAAGCCGCTAATCTGGCGGACTCTTCGTCGTAGAGGGCCTGATGTAGCTGCTGGAACTGGCTCCTCATCCTCTTCTGTGTTTCCAGTGTCTGATTCTGACATATCATCACAAACTGCYTTTTGTTGTGCACGCGTTTTAGATTTTTATCATTTAATCACAAATTACCTTGATGTATGCGAACATTTCAGCTGATGTCCCGTGAATTCTTTTGAGGCTTTTCAGTTTTTCTTGCAGGGTTTTCAGGGAAACTTCAAGTTCTTCCTGCAAGTCAACAGGTACAACAACTGAAGGAAAATGTTTGCAGCTTGATTTTTGGATGTTTCTGTTTTTCCCTGACAGCGTGACGAAGCTTCAGGACGAACTTGTGCGACTGCATTTTACTTTAGCTGTTGTTTTGCAACGATAACAGGGCGGATTTCACTTACCCTGCAGTCCAGCAGAGCCTCTTCCGTTGGCAAACATTCGTGGGTTTTGTGCAGCTTGGACGACTGGCACACCACACAGATGGGCTGTCTGTCGACCAAACAGAAGAGCTTCAGCTTCTCCCCGTGCAGGCTGCAGTTTGACCTGTCCTCTGAGTTTTGCCTCTTGACTTGCTGAAGGGCCTCGCAGACYTTTTTCAGAGCCAGGTTGGACGTTGGGCTGGACTTGGACCCCCTTTTCCTGCAGATGGGACACCCTCGTACCCCTGTGTCCCAGCACTGCTTCAGACAGACCCGGCAGAAGCTGTGGCTGCACGGCAGCAGCACCGGGTCTCTGAAGATGTCACAGCACACGGGACATMTCAGGTCCTCCTCCAGGAGGGACATGATCCACAGCTTGTGGTGTGTTACTGAGAAAATCCACGGCTCAGAAGAGGCTCCTCTGTAGGCTCATGGCTGCACTAACTGCTCTTCTATTGTTCTTGACGAGGAGTCACTAATGCTCTTGGCTTTCCTGTGTGTGACTTCTGTGGGTGTAACGTCAGTCGTGCAGCAGCATGAAAAACACCAACTGTTGTATAGCTGGGAAACAGGAAGTGGAGCCTCATTGGTTAGTTTCGAGGGAACTGAAAACCGGTTACTTGTTGCAAAGTTGGAATGTAATCTTTCAGGAAAGGAAGTTGTTGACAGATTTACCGGCAACAAAATGTTCAAACACATCATGTTTAACTTGTGAAATAAAGCTGAAAGTTTATAAGACATTCAACTTTCACTTTTATTCTCACACAGTCTCACTAAAAACAGTCCTCAAAACTAAACAGATTTATCCAGATGCATCTCAGTAATCCGGGTAGAAAAAATCAAAAAGAAAAAATAAGTAGGTCCTCTGGATGGGTTCTTCTTTAGGGGACAAGGGGACGTTGAGCCCCGCCTGCATTCACTACATTCACAACACCTAAGAACTACAGCATCCAAAGCAATAAGTCAGGTGATGSGGCACATGACCCTTCATGAACAATAGAGCTAATCAAGCCTATTGTTAGGCGATGGCCCTKTTTTGCATGTGACTAACCTGTTTGTCCATGTGGAGGCAGTGCTTATAAGGCTGAGTTCACCTGAAACTCATCTGACTGAATACGTCTCTTGGACGAGAGACAAAACTTTCCACTAAAGAACCCATCCAGAGGACCTACTTATTTTTCTTTTTGATAGCCAGATTTATATTTATATCCTTCTGAGAATCAAATATCAGGTTTTGAAGCTCTTAGGGTGATGAGAAGATAAAAAATGTTGCTTGATTTTGGCCCTTTTTGTCCCTTTTTTTAACATCTTCACACAGGCAGAATAAAATAAAATATGTCAGAAATACTTTGAAATGCTTTGACGACCCAGTTTGCTGGAAGCTTGTTAATCTGATCGAGCTGGATGCAGTCAGACAAAACAGACCAGACATTGCATGAAGTCAGGCAAATGTGTGTTATGTTACAATTTATCAAAAAAAAAACACATGTTGCTTTTAAGCTTGAGCCCTCAGGTTGTGCATTGTGTTTCCTGAGATTAACTGCCCTAGATTATTTTATACACACTTTTACTTTTGGTTGGTTGTCCCTCATAATATTAATCTCCAGTAAACAGAACCCAATATTAGTAAAATAGTATCTAAATGCTAAAACTAGCACAAAAGTATCTGTAACATTAAAACATTTAAAACACTGAAAAATCTAAAAACAACAAAACAGCTAAATGGTGGCTGAAAACCCCGA
The DNA here is from genome assembly GCF_001266775.1 of Austrofundulus limnaeus. Lineage (NCBI taxonomy): Eukaryota > Metazoa > Chordata > Actinopteri > Cyprinodontiformes > Rivulidae > Austrofundulus > Austrofundulus limnaeus. The sequence goes on from NW_013953643.1 coordinate 11,344, forward strand.
ATTAGCAGTAGTAAGTAACAGTAACTAATGTTAACACTATCAGTAGCTGAAAGCTAAAACCTCAGATCAATGGCTGCAATTTCAAACCAGCAAAAGCAGCAGCAATAAAAGGCTCATGGTTTGACCTGTGAGTTACTTTGTCTGTAGCTACTTTTAGCAAAATATCTTATGGACAACTGGACAAACTTTAATGAAACTCTCAAAAAAARAATCACTGTACATCTTTCTAATTATTTAGTCAATTCCATTCAAGATGGTCACTGAAGCTAAACAACCAAAACACAAAAAATGGCTATGACTCCCTACAGTTTAGCAGATATTTAGTTCAGATTTTGTGTGGTAGTAGTCTTCCCCAACTATAACTTGAGGGCTAAGAGATTGTGCAACAAGATGGGTTTTAATGAAACTTGAAGAAAATAATCACCTGTTTCATTTTTGAACCAATCTAAATCAAGATGTCTGCCACAGCCAACTCACTTTGTAAAAAGACCAAAACGTGTATCTTACTCAGTCAGTTTTACAGATCATGTTAAGATAAAAATTTGATGCGAAAATAACAGAGAACCGTCCACAACACATCATCTGACGGTGAGATCTCGCGATTTTGTGCGAGATTCTCAAGGTTTGACCCAGCATGACATGATTTAACGCTGAGTTCGTGAGAAAAGTGATGTTCAGAGTGATGCGGCTCCTCGCATCCTATTCGCCTCCTCTCAGGTGCCTGCCTCTCTCCTCCGGTCTTTGGTTGCCATAGCGATGACGTCAAGTTGCGCCACCGTTTGCGGCCAGTAGACGGTCTRGGAGGCGGCGCAACAAAAACATCCTGAAGGATCGAGCGCAGGAGCTGTCATCCTCTGAATCCCTGCCGCTTCTGCTCATAAACTCGAGCTTGTCGTTCATCATCACTCCAAAATGCGCGAAATTGTGCATTTACAGGCCGGCCAGTGCGGAAACCAGATCGGAGCCAAGGTAGGCTGTGTTTTCCTCATCTATGCTTGTTTTTTTTTCCTCCCTCCTAGTTTTAATGTTGCGCTCTGGTTTGTGGATGCACGTCTCGCTAGAATAAGTCCTTTATCTGTCCTCGTGGAATTTTCTCGAAGAAAACCAACCCAGATGCTTAAAATGCTCTAAAAGTGGATTTCTCTGCAGAGCGTTCAAAAAAAGACCAAATACTTTGAACCCAAAAGAAATAAATTAGTTATTTTCATGCAAACTCATTTAGCAGTTTTTATACATTTTTTGCCGAGTGTTGCATGAAAATATCCTGTTTTTATTGATGATGAAAACCTTATTATCAGTGGAGGCACTTCCCCTCCCCCATCATCTGTGACCTATTTTCACATTTCAGCCTCTTGGAAGTATTTCCATTTCAACATACTTTTGCTTTTACTTCCATTTTTTTTTTTACTTTTTATTTTAAAAATATTAAATCGGAGTCAAGCAGTTCTATCATTACATGAGCTAAAAACTGTTTCTAATCAGATTATTTGCCTGATTTACTCCTGAGAGAACATTTCAGAGTAATGGGCTCCTTTGACCTGTTTTCCAAATTAACCCTCTGGCTTCTTCTGAAAGTAGCTCCCTTGGCTGTTTATGACTATATGGTTGTAAAAACAGAACACAAGTTCTGTTTGTTTTTCAACCTTAGACTGGACACCCTTGTCTCCCTCCTCTCACCACACCTGTTTGTTTAATTCTCTCAGTTCTGGGAGGTGATCAGCGACGAACACGGCATTGATCCCACCGGTACCTACCATGGAGACAGCGATCTGCAGCTAGACAGGATCAGCGTCTACTACAACGAGGCCACAGGTGAGGCTGCAAATTCAAATCCCATGTAAAATAGTTCACCTGCTTCTACTTCTCTGTAATAATCCGTGTTGTCTGCTTTCAGGTGGAAAGTATGTCCCCCGTGCCATCCTGGTGGATCTGGAGCCCGGGACCATGGATTCAGTCAGATCCGGGCCCTTTGGGCAAATATTCAGGCCTGACAACTTTGTCTTTGGTACGTTGTGTTTAAGTCAAAAGTTTTATCCTGTTTTTAAAGCCTGCCACTATGAACTGAAATGTTCGTGACTYCAGGTCAGAGCGGAGCTGGAAACAACTGGGCCAAAGGCCACTACACKGAGGGAGCGGAGCTGGTGGATTCGGTCTTGGACGTTGTGAGGAAAGAGGCTGAGAGCTGCGATTGCCTCCAGGGCTTCCAGCTCACTCACTCCCTGGGCGGAGGCACCGGCTCTGGGATGGGCACGCTGCTGATCAGCAAGATCCGCGAGGAGTACCCCGACCGCATCATGAACACCTTCAGCGTGGTGCCTTCTCCCAAAGTGTCTGATACCGTGGTGGAGCCCTACAACGCCACCCTCTCGGTCCACCAGCTGGTCGAAAACACCGACGAGACCTACTGCATTGACAATGAAGCTCTTTACGACATCTGCTTCCGCACACTGAAGCTCACCACGCCCACCTACGGAGATCTCAACCACTTGGTGTCCGCCACCATGAGCGGGGTGACCACCTGCCTGCGCTTCCCTGGCCAGCTCAACGCCGATCTCCGTAAACTGGCGGTTAACATGGTGCCCTTCCCCCGCCTGCACTTCTTCATGCCGGGGTTCGCCCCGCTCACCAGCAGGGGCAGCCAGCAGTACCGTTCGCTGTCCGTGCCCGAGCTCACTCAGCAGATGTTTGACGCCAAAAACATGATGGCCGCCTGCGACCCGCGACACGGCCGCTACCTCACCGTGGCCGCCGTCTTCAGGGGCCGCATGTCCATGAAGGAGGTGGACGAGCAGATGCTGAACGTGCAGAACAAYAACAGCAGCTACTTCGTCGAGTGGATCCCCAACAACGTGAAGACCGCCGTCTGCGACATCCCGCCCCGGGGCCTGAAAATGGCCGCCACCTTCATRGGCAACAGCACYGCCATCCAGGAGCTGTTCAAGCGCATCTCCGAGCAGTTCACCGCCATGTTCCGCCGGAAGGCCTTCCTCCACTGGTACACGGGCGAGGGGATGGACGAGATGGAGTTCACCGAGGCGGAGAGCAACATGAACGACCTGGTGTCCGAGTATCAGCAGTACCAGGACGCCACCGCCGAGGAGGGCGAGTTCGAGGAAGAGGGGGAGGAGGAAGGGGCGTAAAAAAAAAAAACCAACCGTGCAAAGAGCTGCCATACCTCATTTCACCACACCCATTCCCCACGGAAAGGTCCGCCGCACTGAAGAGCCGTCACTATCCAGATCACTGCTCTAGAGTTAGACGTCGATGTTTGCTGGGTCTAGTGACGTTTTGGGTTCAAGTGTTTCCGAGATCCCTACATCTACCCTTTCATTGCCTTGCTGTGTGAGAAAGCAAGTCATTTTAACTGTGAAGCCTGGGAAATGGAGAATGAATAAATTCACATTGAAAGGCCTGATGCACTCTCTGAGTTTTTGTTCATTTGTGACCTCACCCTTCTATAGACGCTTTATTATGTTATTTCCATTTCCAACACAAATTAAATCTCCTCACTATTTTATAAATCAGTAAAAGGTTAAAAATCAACAAAGGCTATTTTTTGAGGGCACTACCAGGTGTATTTCCTATTTATTTAGGAATCTATTTAARGTGTAAGTTAAACATAAGGACGGCATAGTGTGCTAAATTCAAATTTATTCTAACAAATTGTGTCAAAAAGGTAGGAATTTACAATGTAACCATTAAATTTCAATGAAAAGTTTCAAATTACGTTTTATAGCATATTTAGTTAATGTTGCAGCTTTTATCTCTGAAATCTGATCAGGTTCCATAAAATTACAAAAAGTCCCATTTCCCTGGGGACCTTACAGATTATTCGACAAAAAACATAAAAAACCTAAAGCCAACCGTTCAGTTCATTTTTTATTTCAGCCGAGAAGACAAACAGGATTAGAATCACTTGTCAGTACCTGTCGTTTGTCAAACTTAATTATCCGTCTGTCTCACGAATCCAGTCTGGGACAAAATAAGTTAAATATCTGTCAGGTCTGGTCTGTGTCAGCACCTATTATAGATCAGACAAACAGAACAAGTTTGTCCAACAACTTTATCCGTCACCTGAGGACTGATGAGACTCAGCTGCAGAAATGTTTTACTATTCATTAGATAAAAGCATAAATATACACAATGTGACAACGTTTCTGGTTGATTATAAAGAAGTCTGCGTGATGAAATGCTTAAACAACGCGACTTTAAATCAGGATTGTTCCAAGAATACTTCAAAGTGTAAACATCTGATTGATTTGAGTGGTCTCAACATAAAAGTACATTTTAAATCACATGGTGGGTTCCTTGGTGATTCATGCTTAAAATGCGTTTATATAAACAAGGTAAAATAAATAAAGAAAACCCTTTTTGTCCATTGAATAGAATTTGGACTGAAATGCTAAGAAGTGTGAGATAAAAGTTCAGTGAGACGGGGAACTGTACAATATAAACTATAACGGAGGAAACATCRCTAAACTAAAATGCTTGGTGGTTATACTGCAGCTCCACTGTGCACAGCTAACATTCAGGCATGTTCGAAATGTTCTCAGATTCCACTAGAAGATCCATCCAGGCCTTCATCAGCGGACCGTGCAGAAACAACTCAGTGCTTGCTAAGTACCTCCAAATGTCGTGGACATTCAGCACTTTTCCTTCGAGAGCTACGTGTTTTTGTCCCGTGTCCTTATGGGGTTCAACAATTGGTCTCAGATGAGCCTTTCCTCCTTCGGGAGCTTTAAAGCGTCCGGTGCGGCCACGCTGCGAGTGCCGGACTGCTCCTCGGCGCTGGGTCTGTAGGTCCCTTCGGTCTGACGTTTCTTTTTCACCACACAAAACAGCCAGCCGAGGACAGCCAGCGCTATGGCCAGAACGCCCAGGGTGACTGTGGGGGCCACGATAGCTGCGACGTTCGGCCCCTGAAAGAAGAGAAAATCGTCTCGTTTTCACTGAATCACATGTAACACTAGTAAATTCCACTTTGTACTCACCGTAGTGTTATTAGAATCTTGCCTATTTGTTATCATAGTGTAATTTCCTGAAAAACACAAAACAAACACATTGAATAAAGTAGGTAGAATAACTAAACTTCATAAAGCTTTTTTCWCTGCTTTCATCTGTGTGAGCTTCCAGTTAGCAGCTAAGCTCTTCAAAACTGCTAATGAATAGTTAATAACGCTTTTTCTAGTTTTCTAACTGAATATTTTAGACATTTTTTTAAATAGTAAATTAGTTTTAGCCTATATAATTGTGATGAACATTGTGATTCTGACATTAACTAAATGAGATGCAAAAGGATATTGCTGTTTTTAAGTACAGAAGTCTTTGCCCACAAGGTAAACACATTCAACCAATGAAGGCAAAGCAGGGATAAAGGTTTGTGCCTGTTTGTGTCACTCCCATTCAAGATGGCCACCAAAGCAATCTGTCTACACTCAAAAAAAAAAAAGGGCAAGAAAAGGAGAATGAATCTGCAGCACAGCAAAAGTTACTTTTTAACCAAGCAACAGATACTCCTCTAGTCAAGAGCCGGTTCTCAGTGTCTGATCCGTGTCCAGTGATCGTTCTGTGACCTCACAGACCTAAACTGTAACTTCTTCACCAGCAGAGCAAAAACAAATTAAACAGAATAAAATAAACAACTCAGGCACACAGAGGGAAACACTAAAATCTGAGCATTAGCAGGAAAAAAAAACCTCAAATGTGCACGTTTTGTTTGTGCTCGGTGTCTGCAGAGTGAAGAGAACGTTTTGTTTTGAAAACTGAAACCTGCCCCCATGCCTTCCTCTGAGTCAATCATTCACTCAGGCAAATGGTGAGATTTTCAAGGACAAAAGTACAACATGATAAGAAAGAGTTAGTTAGGGGTTAGAGAGAGGCCAGATGTGGTCACAGACTCATGTAGAGTTTTAATTTGATTAATCCTCTCAATCTAACGTTCTCGCAAAAAAAAAACAAAAAAAAAAAACTAACAAGCCCACGCACGTTATCAGACTGTTTCTGCTGCGTCTCTACATTTCTTTATGTGTTATTGTGAGATTGAATGGTGTGATTCTGAGTGTGTGTGTGTGTGTGTGTAGGTGTGGTTGGAAGGGTGGCTCATTTGTATGGGAGTGTTTAAGAATGGCTGCTAACTCACCCCACACAGGATTACTGCTCAGAACCAGGAATAAAACACTCCCGACCACAACTCCCGGTTTGGCCGGCACACCGGACCACCTCTCCACCTGCGGCCCGCGGGGCCAGCTGAGGGCAGACTGGGCCATGTCAGCATCAGCTCGGGTCCATGCTACTGGGTCACTGAGAGGATTTGTCGCCCCTTTAGAACAGATGAAAACATCATTATTATTATTATTATTATTATTGTGTGAATGCTGAGTCAGCAGTCACACTATTGTTTCCTTGTTTCGTTTTTTTTATCTGTGGTTTTTGAAAATGAACTACATCTGCATTCTTTGAGCTATTTTTAAACATTCATAAACAAAAACATACGGCTACATTGGAAAACTCTGACTTTTTTTGTTACTTTACTTTGATTAACTTTATATACAAAATGTTCCTCATAAAAATACATTGAGATTTCACTGATGAATTGTTTTCTGATGTGTCTTTGTGTGATAACTGTGGCTTTTAAATGGTTTTTGCTCGTTTTATATTTTAGCTGCCTGCAGGTTTGCTTAGTTTAGTTTTTTTTTTTTTTTTGCTTTCTTTGTTTCTAGATATTTTTTTCAGCTTTTAACTGCTGTTTTTTCTGATTTTAGTTGCTGTTTGTTGATTTTAGCATTAGGCTATGGCTTAGTTGATGTTAGCTTGTAGCTTAGCTTAGCAGTTTTTAGCTCTTAGCTACAATTAAGCTACTTTTTAGTTTTTAATTACTGTTTAGCTCATTAAAGGTTTTGGTTATTTAGGATTTTTACTGCTGTTTTGTTTGTTTTTTAGCATCAATTTAGCTGATTTTAATTTTCAACAACATGCTAGTTGTTGTGAGTTTTTGGATATTATTTTAATTAAAGCTTGTAGCTACATTGTTGCTGATTTTAGCTTCTAGCTATGATTTTGCTCTATTTTAGATTTCAGTTTAGTATTTTAAATTTAATTTGTTTTTGAACTAGAGTTTTTCAGATTTTAGTTAAAGGTTAGCTGATCTGAGTTTTAAACTAGTTTTGGCTACTTTTAAAATTGTAGCTACCATTTTGATTTTTGGTCTTTTCTGCTTGTTTTTAACTTGATACAGTTTCAGCTTCAGCAGTCATTGTTCACACTGCATGTTTAAAGACAATACTATTGTTCTGGTTATTATCATGTTGTTATTATAATTATTATTATAATAAACAACAGGAAATTGCCTTTAAGTTCCTGTGGCTCTGAGTCACATCAGCCTGATGTTGAATCATGAAACCTGCTCAGAAATAAGAAGCTATTTTTAGCACACATGTTGAAAACAATGAATGTATTCAGAATTAAACACTAATGTTGTTTTAGAAGTCATTATAGAACAAAAACAAGTCAATATTTTTTACACACCTTGATCCTGATAGTCGACGCGAACCGGAAAACATCGAACAGGTAGAAAACCTTCCGCCTCAGCATTAAAAGAACTAAACTCCACTAAACTCAAACAGGTAAGTGAGAAAAAAAAAAAGCTTGTGAAACTCTCAGCAAGTTGTCTTGAAGAGCAGAACTACATCCTTGGCGCTCTCTATCATCTCATGGAAACCAGTTTCTGTCCCCCTTCGCTGCTTCGGCTCCTGGTTGGTCACGTGGTTCAGTTTCGTGTTACAGCCTACCTGAGCGCAGTGATCCACCTGCAGCACGAGACAGATCCTCCTTTGTGCAAGGTGGATGCAAAGAGCGGCTTCCTCGTGCAGAACAGAACCCTCTCGTGGCTAAAATAATCTCTAAAACACGGACTGGTTATTCCCTGATAAAGTTTACTCACTTAATCCGGAGTGAACTCGGTGTGAGTTTGTCAGGAGGTGGAGGAGGTGGAGGAGGTTGGGGGGCAAACAGCGCCTCCAACAGGTTTCAGGACTTCCCATCAACATTCCTAAAATATTTTGAGGATGAATTTCGGAGGCCAGCTGGTCCAGTGGACTCTAATCCTCCCTTTAATCCCCCGCTTCTCAGACTCAGAAGTGGTCTGCTTCAGGTCTAATCTGGCCRGAGTTTCATGTGTTGCTTTAATGAGGCTGTGTCTTTACAAGATTTAAGAATAATTCYCAGGATGTTAACTGCAGTGCACACAAAGATGTCCAGCTAAGAGTAAKACTCCAAGTGAAAAGGTAACTTTGGCTAAATGAACATTACAGACATTAGGAAGCTATATCAAAGGGCTAAACTAAATATTAAGATAGAAACTTGAAACAAAACGTTTTTGCATGATGCAGAGTGCTGGAAGACTTTTCTGAAATTTGTTGAATTAAACTTATTAAAGGGAAAACAAGCAGAACAGTAGGCCTACCTAACACTGGCAAAACAGCTAAAAGCAATGAGCAAAACAGTTAAACTTTTTTTTAAATCTAACAAAACTTTAGCAAAAAAAAACAAAAACTAAAATTAGCAAAACCATAAAACATTACTATCAAAATAGTCGTCAAAAGTTAAAGTTAAATAAATAAAAGGAAAAAATTAATTTAACAAAAAGCTAAAAGTCTGAAACCAACCTGAAGAAATTAAAAGACAAAATAAGCAAAAAAATATCACAAAAAGCTAAAATTACAAAACCTGTTGCTACAAGCTTAAATTAGTTAAATTAAAGATCAAAACTGGTATTATCAAAACAGCTGAGAGCTAAATCTTACAAATCCAAAGCAAAATTGTAGAATGAAGCTAAAATGAGCAAATGTATAAAATAAGAAATAAAATATTTTGTTGACTGCAAAACAAATCTGTTGTCAAGATTGAGAAAAATTTTACTCCATAGTCAGAAAACAAATGATATATTTCCCAAGTCATCTTTCAGTAACTCAATGTGTTCCATTTTATTATTAAAGTTTAACTTTTCCAATGCAAAAGGACTGTGATGGGGAGGAAATTAAAATTATTACAAATGAGGACAAATCCTATATAAGAAAAATAAATAAATTTCGGACAGTTGTGATTGAATAAAAATGTAATTTATCTTGAAATTGTTTTAAATATTGAAGCAGTAAGTGATCGAACGTGTTGTGTGTATTTTCGCCACTAGGGGTCAGCAGAGGCTCTTGGTTGTTGTTTTTGTTATGCAGCAGTTGAGCTTCGCGTACTTACAYCTTGCCGTAGTCGCAGTGAAACCTGGGTAGGACAGTTAAAGCGGCGGGAGAGCGGCAATTTATTGCCAATTTGCTCAAATTAAATTATACATAGAGACTTGGACGCATTGAGAAGTGTAATTTTAGTTGTGTGAAAAGGGCACAGGTTGGTTTAAACTACAAGTGAGTGTCTAAACAGACTTGTTGTCCTTGTGTTGCGTAAAAAGCACTCCTCGGTAAATTGCGTTTGTTTTTGACTAGCCGTCTCGTTCCTAGCGTTTCGACAACAATGGCGAAAGTGCAGGTGTTGAATGTGGCCGTTCTRGACAACCCGAGTCCCTTTGGAAACCCCTTTCAGTTCGAGATAACATTTGAATGTATGGAGGACCTCCCTGAAGGTAAACGCCGTAGTTTGACAAAATAGCTTGTCTGAGGCTAAAACGAGCATGTGTTTCWTACAGTTGTAGACCTGACAGTTACGTCGCGGCGGTACGCAAAATATTCAACACAGCTTGTTTGAAAACAAAGCTTCAGGTTATTTAAATAAATCAAATTATATTGTTTTATTCTGTCTGATGTCAGATATATCAGTATCACACGCATGACATAAGTCAAAGTAATAATGTGCATTGTTTTATCTCAAAGTGCTTCCAACTCCTGTTGTTTTGACCTCTTTACAGCAAAGTACAGAAGTTTTAAAACACATATTTTAATTATACTCTACCTGCTAGAAGCCAGACCTTCTTGTACATTTTTTTAGTTGTGTTTGGCTTTCTGAAGGTCTTGTAAAGTTTTTTTGGGGTCTGGGTACCTGAGCATTTTTAGTGGAGTGGTATTAAAGCCATTTAATTTTAACCTCTTTCCCTCCTAAATTCTAAGGTTGAACCACAAATGAGCTGAGCTACTCTTAGACTGTGCAAATAAGCTAAAATAATGGAAAAAAGATCTAGAAAATATTGTTTTAAAAGTAGAAATCTGTGTACATAAAAGGTATGAGTACTAATACTACTAAAACACTGCTTATTTTTCGGTGATGTAGTTCTTTAGAATAAATGATGGTAAAAAACTTACTTTGTGCTTTTTTTGTTTATAGACCTTGAATGGAAGATCATCTATGTAGGCTCAGCAGAAAGTGAGGAGTACGATCAAATCCTGGACTCGGTTTTAGTTGGCCCAGTTCCTGCTGGAAGACACATGTTTGTGTTTCAGGTGAGTTTGAACATATTTTTTGTAACTTAGAAGGTTGTTGTTTAAACAAGCCTACACATTCACAGCTATGTGACAATCAACGATTAGCACAAATCCATAAAATTGGTTTCAAATTGTATTTTTTGACAGGCTGACGCCCCAAACACCGGACTGATCCCTGAAAGTGATGCTGTTGGTGTGACTGTAGTGCTGATTACTTGCACGTATCGTGGCCAAGAATTTATTCGTATTGGTTACTACGTGAACAACGAGTATACAGAGCCAGAGCTTCGTGAAAATCCTCCAATCAAACCAGACTACTCACAGGTTAGTTAACATTACTTCAACAAAGCTGCAAAATAATTGTTCTGAAACAAAACTATGAATAATACATCTCTTGAATTCAGGACTTGGAAGTATCCACTGAATAATACTGATTGTTATAAGTAAGAAAAATAATTACACCCCTCAGCAAGAACTAAAAAAAAATGAATGCCTTTCCTTTTGTTGCATTACGTTTTTGCCATTCTGCAAGCAGCATTGCTTGTTCAAAGAGTAGTTTCAGTAGAAGGCGGCCGTGAGTTTTCCTGTAATGAGAAAGGATTTTGATTGTAGGTGTCACATTTTTTAGGGGTCTGACATTTGGAATGAAATTTTTTGCTCACAGGTGCKAAAAAAAAAAAAAAAACGTCAACAGTTTTTAAAATGATATGCACAAAAAGGTTTTAGCCTGACTACCTGATGGGTTAACTCGCCTCTTCTCACCGTTTTGCGTTTCAGCTTCAAAGAAATATTTTGGCATCAAACCCACGTGTCACCAGATTCCATATAAACTGGGAAGGCTGTGCAGAAAGAATGGAAGACTCTGAAAACGTGGATCCGACTTCAAACTCCAAACACCCACCGTCTTGTCTGCCAGGCAAGGCTCCACCTTTGGGCATCCTACCAGACAACTCTATGGACTGCTTATAGAGATYCCTCTTGTTGCCCGAAAGGTGATGAACCACAGGACAAGACCTTATTTTTAAAGAATGCCTATGGACATTCAAGAGTGGTGAAATGATGTACAGACCTGCAAGCCTTATGACTTTATTTTCCTAAAACATCCCAAAAAGGAACTTTCACCTTGGGCTTCATTTGTTCCAATGATGGGATGATTCTTAWTTATAGATGAGTAGTCATTGTGATAATACCGAAAGCAATACTGAAGTGTGAAGAAACAATTAAAAAAAACTGCAGTTATCAAACGATGCAGCTGAACTAAAATATATTGAAATACAGTTATGCCTTTCTCTTTTTTTCTATTATTTTGCAGAGCAAATTATAATATTTCAGTACTGAAGCAATAGGCAGTCTATTAAAAATATTAATGTAAATTTATTTGATAATCTGACTTTTTTTTGTTGAAATTGCACCTTTTTATCTTGCTTTTTAAACTCTGAATAGGTTTTGTATGGAAAATATTATTTCCTTCGTTTTTTTTCCTGTTTTCAGTTTTGTGTTCCAAATAAAAAACAAGTATTGTATTCGATACTTAACTTAGCATGATTGTGTTCCTGTTACATATTGTAAACAAAGGCTTTTTTGTACTCCAATAGGTGTGTAGCTCATATGTAACTGATTTTATTTATTTATTTTTTATTTTTACTACAGAGCAATCTGTAAAAACTCAGAATCCTTACATGTTTTTGCATTTWACTAAAAATAGCTCATGTCAACGTCACACCCAATCACACATTTGTCGATTTAGAAAGATTAGTTGGCTTTACAAAGAAAACAGAAAATAACGATTTCAAAGTTATTGATTTTCATGAAATTGGGTATTCTAATTTAAACTCATTGTTTAAGGTTTTAAAGAAAACAAATACCCGTTAGTTATGAGGTTATTTGTAAGTCCGGAAGGCGGGGTAAAGACATTCAATAGGCGAATCGCATCAATGCATTCATTTGATGTGTTGATGTTCAACCAATCAGGGCTTTATGTGCGGCATCTGACATGTAAGTAGTTGTCTGGATAGCCAATGAGAAGGGGGAGGAGGCGGGACTTGGTGGATGGATGAGTGGAGTTTTCCTTGCGGTCTGAAGATTAATGGAAGGGGTCTGTTGATCTGAAGAATCGACTGTCAGATGGTCGGACCAGGGAATCCATTGACCCGTACGGATGATTTAGGAACGAATGGAGATATATCAATTTAAGTAACTGGCTGAGAAAAAAAAACGAGTTCCCCGGATAGAAATTTGGTATCCAGGTCTTAACTGCCAAGGCCTGTCCTTACAGAGATACTAGCACCTGGTTGGTTCAGGCCAGGATTCAACTGCAAGGGGCGCTGGAAGCTAATGTTAGCTTGCTAGGTTAAAAAAAATACGGAAACGTCTTAGTTTCGACGATTTGCATTCCAACTGGATTTCGGAAACATCACATCACATCTGGAATAAGCAAAAGGTTGTGTGTCACTTGGATTTTCTGGTGCTCATTTTGGATTTCTCTCCCGCTATTGTTAGCAAACTGGTATCCGTAGATCACCCAGCAGCTAATCTAAATGTGCTAGCTCGGGCTAACTCTAACCGTCAGCTCCAGCTGCGGACTTGGATACACTCAGTTGGACTTTTCTGAAGTCACAGCTTAAACGTAGCTTAGCAGGAGCTAATAAATACACTGGTTTGTCAGTAATGATAGCTGTTAGCTAGTAACTAAGTGTCAACTTCATAGTTCAAAGGCTTTCTTTAACGGTTCAGCATCACAGTGAACGACTTTGAAGGAAAAGTCACCCGGAGCCGAGGAACTCGACCGTCCGCCTGCCATCATGGGCAACACGCCCACCGCGAAGAAGGGCAATGAGATGGAAAGTGGTGAGTACCCTCCACCCGTGTTTACACCTGAGCTCCGTAATGCCCCTTGCTTGGTGTTTAGCTGTAGTCATTTCCTGTAGTCCCTTCCCATTTCCATGGCAGCAAAGTTACAACTTAAAACACAGTTTCAACACTTTACTGATTTATCTCAACTTATATACACTGCAAACCTCAAGTTCAAAGGTCTTCATTTCTTTTTAATGTTTTTTCTTGACAAACCATGCATTTCCTTGATTTGATTTATTTATTTAGCATGAAAAGATTATTAAAAATCAAGCCTGACTCAGCATAATTGCTGTTCTGCAGAACATAAAACACTCAGAATTACAGCATCACAATCACATCATCATACACCATAGACATAAAGACAAACAAGCATACCAATGCGACATAGTTCATTCATGTGAAATAGTTAGACTCCGGTCCTGACCGGACACCATCACATCTCTCATTATGTGGGAAAGCTCGTGATTCAAAGCCCCCAGGGTTATATTCAGAGGTAGCAGTTGGCATGACAACAATCAAAGGATTTTCTTGTGGTTTATGTTTATCAGATGTTTTCTTCTGCTTTTAAAAGCTTATTGAATGATCAGTAATATTACTAACCCCTTGAGGAGACCAGTTCTCTGTGTTTTTTAGTTTTGTATTACCATTATCCCAGTATCGAACAGTCTGTATGCTATGATCAGTGTTATCATTTTAAGAAATGTTTGGTTTTCTTTATAATTTGGATCCGAATGCAGAGTTTGACAGAAAACATTAGTTGATTTGTTATCCACCAGGATGGGGGTCATATGATGCACGAGGATCTTCTCCAGGCTGAAAATTTGGCGTTTCAGTCTCTTGAACAACATGTGATGAACTTATTGTCGAACAAGAGCTCTTGTGTGTTTGTCGTGTCTGATTGTTGTACACACAGTTTGTCTCAACTGTTTCTTGAACTTCAACTCTGTGTGGTCATGGATGTTTTCTATAAGATATACCTAACACATTATTACAAAAACTGACATATTTTTTCTGTTTTTCACATAAGTTTTTAACAAATAAGTTTAAATATGTTGTTGTGAAAAATGCTTATTTGTTTTCTAACCATGGGAAACGCTTGCAAGCGCACAGTTTTATGTCTTTACTTTTAACATCATAAATAACGCCCAAGTGTGCAAAGTTTGGACTTGGATCTGCAAAATGAACATCAGCTCCTTGTTACTAGCAGAGAGTAGGTGTGAAGAATGGAATCCAGTGTATGTAGCGTTAACCCGTCACTGATAAATAGGTGGCTTAAAGGCGGCTAAAGTTATTGCTTTTGAAGAAACTAAAACAGTGAAATAAAACAGAAAGATCGGGAACACTGCTTTTAGAGTTGTCACTGCTTTTTAGATGTGTTCATGTGACACGCTCCACGTTCTTATCAGGCCGATCGTTGTCGGCCCACCCTGATCTCCAGAGACAGGTGCAGGCTAGAGTTGTGCAGGCCAGGGTTTCGGAGTCTACACCCACCCAGGGGCGTTGTTTTCCATAAAGCAAATTGAGAGCATGGCAGCCTCTTTTTGGTTTCTATGAAAAAAAAAATAGAAATAGTGTGTTGAAAGCTGTTTTCAGGTGCACAGCCTCTGCTGCCAAAGGACTTTGCAGACTGGAGCATCCGAGTAGGGAGCTGCTGCARGGGCATAAAGGGCTCATTTCTGGCCCACAGGAAGAATCGGGGCGGACAGATTTTTGGGAACTGCAGCAGGAAGTGAAGGAGCGAGGAAAAGTCCAGCCCCGGCTCTGCTCAGTCGGCCATCTCCTCTCCTGTTCTATAGACTAAACACGGCCTAGCAGGAAAGCTGGAAGTTTGGGACTTTAACACGCCGTTGATGTAGAATTTTGTGGAACTCAAAGGGTAAACGGTCTGGATGCCCTGCAGGGTTGAAAGCTACAAAACTCTTTTGTAGCCGGCTTCCTGCGTTCTCGTATGATGTCCGTTATTCACAAGCTGGCAGGAAGGTTTTTTCACCGAGCTGGACCTCGAGATATGAGCAGTGCAGAGGGGTCGCACCAACAACCACAGGAGGAGCTAGAGGCTTACAGCTCGAGTAAGTTTTCTTTTTGGAGCTGGACAGAAACATGAGGGTGGGGCTGTAGTTTCGGCTCTGTCCCACTATCGCAGCCAGTCACTACTACTGCAAAGTTTTGAGAATTAAACAAAATGTTTGTTTTTTATGATTATGTCATGAACTTAGGAGTTGGGTGTTTAATTGCTTTGAGTAATCTTTCTGTCTGGTTGTACTAGCTTATTATTCACGACATGTTTGTACCTGTGTATGCATGAAAAAAACAAGGATTTTTAATTAGAAGATTATTGTTTGACTGCTCATTTAGCTCTGCATTCACAGTGTCCAAACTGGGCAGGACTACAACCTGTTATGTCATGCATTGACTCGTGTGTTAAACTTGACCACACAGTGAGGTGGCACTCTGTCAAAGTACAKCTCTCATTGTTGCTATAAATATTCCTATCCTTCCCCCTGCTCTGCACACAGCAACCAGGTTTGTGTTTAGGTCAGTCATCACTTCCTGTCTGCTGAAAGGGCCTTTGTTATAAGCCTGCACTGATTATCAGCAGACCGTGCTGCTTATATGCCAATCATCTGCTTTCAGACAGCTCACACAGCTAAAATGGCAACTTTAAAATGTCGCCAGTAAATAGTTCTGAAAACCAGGAATATACGTACAGACCAAACAAATCACTGCATTTTCTTCAAAAACCACTAATTTACTTTGAGGTGTGTAAAATTCACCAAARCTTTGGTTACAAGTTTCAAGTCAGTTTTTGGGGCTGCTTTATATGAGAACCACTAACACTAGTATCTTGCTGAGCTGCAACTATAGTTGGTGACTCAGAATGAGAAAATAAGCAATTTTTTGGTTGCAGTCTCATTAAAGTGTTTGCTGCCTATAAGCCATGTGACTGGGTTTTAACGGCCTGCTTTTGAAAATCAGGGCCTAGTTTTACGTTTACAGCTAGTAGTATTGTAAGCAGCACATTTGTTTCTCTACCCATCATATACCACCTTGGCAGCCAAGCTGACGTTTATGATTTATTCCAGTGGAGAATAGATTTAAAATGAAAACCTGCAGATTGGGCCCAGTTTTTCTATAAWTGTTTTTCTTCAGCTTGGGTTTTAGACCCGAGGCCTATTGCACGAATAAAGTAAACCTGAATTAATTAAGCCTTGAATTGGTCGCATGGGTGTGGGAAGCACTTGTGTTTCCATGATAACAAGTGCTCTGAAACTAACCTGGTCCCGACCAGGTTTAAAGTGAAGCTTATTTAATCTTCTGAGCAGTAGAGTCAGTTTACTGCAGAAACTGTTCCTCTAACCAAGTTTTACAGTCTGATATCAGCTAAAAAGTATTTTTGATCTTGTTTTTAGACCCATATACTAAACAAGATCAGAATATGTTGGATTATTAATCTTTTTAACTTAAAGTTTTTTTTACTTCAATAAGTCTCACCAAGTGTAACTGTCYAACTGCAGATTATTAGTCATTATTAATTAGAAAGAAAATAAGGGTCCAATCTAGTTTTTTAAACTTATTTTTTGAAGCCTAATTTTTGCAGTGTCTGATCAGAAATCAGTTCTTCATACACTTATTCTTTTTCTTTGCATTAAAATATTAAATACATTTATTTTATTTATTTATCATATTATCCATGAAAAAGAATAATAAAAAAGACAGAACCTGATCTTTACCTTTAACATAATCTATAAAATAATTTGTGCCTGCTGCAAGCCACCACCACCACAGTACCTTTTCGCCCCCGTCTCCCACCAACACACCCGCACTGGAGCCCCCCCCCCTCACTTTTCCTACAGTGATCATTTTAAGTGAGCGATCAGCTGTTCATTTTAATTTTGTTCATTTTGTTAAGTTCAGATAACTTACAGACAGATTCAGTGGCACAAAAAGTTTTTACTTTTGAAATTATTTCAGCCTCAGTCGGTGTTTCCTCTTCATCTCTTCACTCTTTATATGAATCATAATTAACCATTAAACTGCTGGAAGAAGTGAGCCTCACGTGTCTTACTGCGCCTGCCTGATCAGGAAATCTGTGATCCACCTGATGGGTCTAGTAAACAAACCGTGAACGTGCATTTATCCTAAACCATTTACAGCTGGCTTGAATGAGTGTGGCTCGGTGTTAGAGCAACAGATTACAGCTGTTGACAAGTTGAAGGTTTGTTCAAGCTCAGCTTACAGCTCATATTCTGAATTTAGAAATCTGACTTTTGTGAAATGAGCCTCTGGACAATCAGGCTTTTGTTGCCTTGGATGTTTTTTGCTCATCTACAGGTGACAAAATGCAGCTGTAGCTTTTTAGAACAGACAAAAACAAAACTGAGAAGGTTAGAGATAAAAACTTTAAAATGCACATTTTGGTTTCCTACAGAAAGTGCTAAGCCTTTGAGCTAAAATAGGTTTCAACCTTTCTTTGACAGATTGAAAGAGGTCAGTGGTTGTGCCAAGAACTAAATCAAAGGCGTTTTAAAGAAAGTGGAAAACATAAAGCTAACATCTTAATTTGTCCACAGTGACAACTCTCAGTCAGTATGCTGATAATGCAGTGCATTCCTGTGTCCTGGCTTCCATTTCACTCAGAAGTCAGATTTCATATTTGGTTTAAGTTTTCAGACTTAAAATTAGAGTTAAAATGTTTTGTACAGAGCAGCCGACTATTCACACATCAGCATCAGAGGTTATTTGTATCCTGTGTTTCAAACTAAAAATAAATTTACTCTGGCTGTGTTTTTAACGTTTCGACTTAAAGTAATCATGAAAAGAAAATCTGATTTCATCATGTTCAATAAATTGAGGTAATGTGCTCCTAATTGTAAACACTGACATTTTTAGATGGATAGCAATATTCCACTCATTAGAGTCTGACTAAAAATAAGTCACAGCCATGTAGACATCATTTTCTAGTCACMTCAGAACCTTTTTAAAAGTAAGCCATAATTTGATCCTGAGCAAAACACCAAGTGGCTGCACAGCGAGGCCTCAGTTCTCAAAAAGCTGGTTTTGCTCCTTGTGTTGAGAGGGGAGGTTGTGTAGCTTGACTTTTCTTCATGTTGACTTATGGCTGGGTGCCATGATCAAAGCCAATCTGTCATCACCATCCTTACTGCCACCTGGTAAATGTTTTAAATATTTTTAAACAATAGTTTATGATACTCCTAAAAAGCAATGAGATTCTGTGTTTGATCTCCCACTTTTCTGTTTTGGGGTCTTAGTAGTACTCATGTAGCCTGGTTAAAACCAGACCCTTGTTTTTCACTTTGGCTGTGTCCAAAACGACAGGCAGGGTCCTCCGGAGGACCCAGACTCCCCGGTCTCGGC
>NW_013953643.1:30078-47431 GCF_001266775.1 Austrofundulus limnaeus
TCGGGCCGCAATGCATTATGGGATATGCTGGGCCGGGAAGGACCCATCAGACCTGTCCTTCGATTCGGGCCAAAYGAAGGARYDATTTGTCGGCCGCATCGGAGGAGTCTTCGGTTTTGGACGTCCTTCGTRGCGGCACTGTGACYTATGCGGCCGACGAATTRGACCTTCGGAGGACCCGTCCTGCCGTTTTGGACACAGCCTTTGCTTTGCATAAGGGTCTGGACTCTCGGCTATAGAGAAGAGATTCTTGCTGGAGGCGTGTCCTCTGCTGAAGCTTAAAATGATTGGATCGGTTGGCCGCGACATATGTTGCTGTGAAAGAGGCTAAGCTAAGAAGCTAACCGGAAATCGCCTGCGCTATAAACAACCCTACTGAGAGGAGAGAAGTACAGAGCCAAACGAGACGGCTGTAAATGAGAGCTGCTGCTTTGTCAGATGAATTTAATTTAATTTGGAAGCTTTTTCAACACGGATTGGCTTCATTCACTTCCTCCACTGTCATTGCTAAACAAGCAGACACTGCGCAGAAAATCAACGTCGTTCAAAACTCCGCCTTCTGTTTGCTGATTGGCCCAGGTAAAATAAACTACAAGCAGACACTGCGCAGAAAATCAACGTTCTGTTCTTTGATTGGTCCGGACAAAAATTCTCCTGAAGAAATCCTCGTCTATGGAAGAAATCCCAGACGCAGCAGTGAAGCGAAATGAGAATTGAGCGGAACTGCGTAGGAAGGCAAGGGCCAGGCTAGTACTTATGCAGTGAAACTGATTAATTTAGACACTTCTGCATCTATGAACAGTATAATATATAATAATATACATAAATCTGTAAGGTAACCAAGCCTTTTGTTTGGTTGTTTGCTTCAAAACTGGTCAGAAATTTATCAGGCCGCTATGTTTCAGGACACTAGATTACAAAACAACTTTCCATTGGTGCTTCCTAGTGAATGTCCTCAGGCTGTATGCAGCCTATGTCAAGAATTGATTTATCATCTTTTCAGGCTTGCGAACATCCCTGGCTCTGTTTATCGCTTCTGCTGTTTTCTTATTCACCACGTTTCCATTTTTTACTAATCGAAGACGGCCTGGTGTCGACCAACATCTGGTTTGTCGCCGTTTGTGTTTTAATGTCGGTCAGTTCGCCCCAATATAACCCTTGCGTTTCTGCATGAGAGCGGGCCAGCGAGGCCCACGAGAGGCACGAAGGATTGATTTTTTTTTTTTCGGAGGATCAATTCAGCACTGGCACTACATGGACTGTGGTGCATTTGGGCTGGGAGAAAGTTTTAGTGTGGCGGAGAGTTCCTGTTTTGCTCATCTCCTGAGAGTGCTACTTTTCTGTTTTTGAAAACATCCAGATCATCTCTGAAGGTTTGTCATCAAAGCTGCGGCATCTGATTGGTTCTGCTAATTAGGGACAGCCTTGGTTGAACTGTCTCATTCGTCTCAAGGGTCTTTACTTAGGCCTAGTTTTGCATTAGAGTTTATCTCTGGGTTGGATAATTATACCAGCCAGTGTTTTATGCCCCTCCTCCTGATGATTGTGCCCCTGTTTAGATCAATATATATATATAGCCTCTGTGTGCATGTGTGTGTGTATGTGTGTGTGTTTGTGTGGGACATGAGAGGAACAGCAGGGAGCACTTTGTGTACAGAATAAATATTGATACAAACCAAGCAAGGGTCCAATTGATTTGTATGGGTGTTACTGGGAGCAGTACTGCATTCCACACTGTTTGTGGAGGTGGATGCTGCTTTTTGAACTTGGTCTCCAGCAAAGTGACGGTCAGTGGAAACCCTGACAACCTTCTGCTGCTCAGGACTCTTGGCTGTTTTTGTCGTAGTTTTGGTCGCTGACCCGGCCACATCGCTGTCAGAGAGGGAGAACAGGTCATGAGCCAGTGGCTGTAGGAAGAAGAAAAAAATAAAAGAGGCCAAGGAAGAAGTACAGGGGAGACCTTGCAAAGCTAATGTGTGACAGGAAGAGCTCCAGAAGACATGCAAGCAAGAGGGAATCATCCTCACGCTCAAGTGAATCAGGGTCGCGCTCAGCAGAGGCTGCTGCAGCACCAGAAGTAGCCATAAACCTCCCAGATGGTAAGGAATACAAAGTAATGGGATAGTCACCYTGTGGAGTTTTTTTTTGGCGACTTCCAACATCAGCAGCTAGCCTCCTGAATCTAACGAAGACCAACAAAGTTCCTTTTTGGACCGCTGCTAATTTGGCCTTTAAGCTTCTGGCTAAGTTTTTCCAGTGCATCC
Source organism: Austrofundulus limnaeus (assembly GCF_001266775.1). NCBI lineage: Eukaryota > Metazoa > Chordata > Actinopteri > Cyprinodontiformes > Rivulidae > Austrofundulus > Austrofundulus limnaeus. Next base: position 32,343 of record NW_013953643.1, read on the forward strand.
ATGTTTTTTTTTTCCTCGGCAGAGTTCCAACTTATTCTAGTAATTGCTCCATTTTTGGCTGTTTCTCCATGGAAGTGCAGTTAAATAAGTTTCACGGGAAATGCTTTCCTCCCTGGCGACCACTCTGCTTTCATTGCTCTCTGTGGGAGCCACAGTGCTCCTGGCATGTTTATGTGAACTTTGGTCTTTCCCATTTTTGCTGGCTTTCTCCCATCCCATTGTTGGAGCTGCAAGTCTTTAGAGATTATGCAGGAAATCAGTTCCGCTAAGTGAGACTTTAGGCTTGAGGTTTGAGAATTGTATATGCTGGTTTGCCTGTAAACATGTTGTAATATTAATTTAGTTTTCCAATTCGAATATCACTCCAGAAGATCATCAGTCAAAATATTTATATCACCAAGCTGATAAATGAATTACTATCTACTTTCATTATTGACCACTGTCCGGTTTTATCTAAACTGCCCTCAGTTGTTGTTTCATATTGATTAGACAGACAGAAAATCTGCAAAATCCTGAAAAGACCTGTCATGGGTCCGTTTTTCAGTTTATCAGAGCTATAATGCAATTAGCAATGTGGGAAAATATTCATGATTTAAATCCTAAAACAAACATTTGTGAAATAATGATGCCTCCAAACTATCAAAAATATAAAATTCTCTAAGATTCAATGACTCAAATCAGGGTTGATATTCACAAACATAATTTAACATTGAAGCTAATTGAAATTTGTCCTTTTTTTCCTATTTCTAACACCGACTGTTCATTCCGAACATTCACTATTTTATATCCAGGCGTAACTGTAGCTATAGGAGTTCTCCTGCTGCTGTGGTGGATAGTAAAGTGGAATGAGGAAGAGCTAATTATCTTCACGTTCCCACAGAGCGCTGTGCGTAGCCCTGTAAAGATAAGGGGTAAAAATGAACTTCTCCATATGACAACGTGTCTGCCAAGTTGTAATTAATCTGTCCTCACAGGCGTTAGTCTGTTGGCAAACAGTTGCATGTTACATGTTTGCTTTTGCTCCACCATCAGAGAAAAGCATGAGTTCTCATAAAGGCGAGTTGAATATTTGTTTTATTGCACTCTTTGCACACCTTTTTGTTGAATTAGTAACATTTCTCAAGAATAGTGTCTCTGATGGATTTGTCCAGAACAGCTTAAGGGAAGTCGTTCTATTCTGGATCTGCTTCCGAAAAATTGAAACTCTGCCAGATTCGTCATGATGCTGAGCATTTCTTATCTTGGGGGTCTTTTGTAGCTGACGTCAAAAAGTCATGAACCAAGGATTAGAAAACGTTTATTGACCCATTGTTTTATAGAACACATTCATAGAGCGGGTAAAATAAGTATTGAACATGTCACCATTTTTCTCAGTAAATATATTAGTAGAGGTGCTAATGACATGAAATTTTCACCAGTCATCGGTAACAACCCAAGTGATCCATACATACAAAGAAATCAAACCATAAATGTCCAGAAATGAAGTTATTTGTAATAATGTGGAATGGCACAGGGAAAAAGTATTGAACACATGAAGAAAGGGAGGTGTAAAAAGGCATGGAAAGCAAAGACACCAGCTGAACTCTCTCAGTAATTAGAAAGCAAGCCTGCCCCTTGTCAGTGCAAATTAATATCAACTGGTTCAGTCCCAAATGATGACCAGGTATCACACAAGAACCATCTGATGATGGGTAAAAGTAAAGGGCTCTCTCAAGACCTTCACAACCTTATTGTTGCAAAGCATAATGATGGCATCGGTTACAGAAGAATGTCTAAACTTCTGAAGGTTCCAGTGAGCACTGTTGGGGCCATAATTCAGAAGTGAAAAGAACATCATTTCACCATAAACCGACCACGACCAGGTGCTCCTCGCAAGATTTCTGACAGAGGAGTGAAAAGAATGATCAGAAGAGTTGTCCAAGAGCCAAGGACCACTTGTGGAGAGCTTCAGAAAGACCTGGAATTAGCAGGTACGATTGTTTCAAAGAAAACAATAAGTAATGCACTGAACCACCATGGCCTGTATGCACGCTCACCACGCAAGACTCCACTGCTGAAGAAACAGCATGTTGAAGCTCCTTTAAAGTTTGCTGCACAACATTTAAACAAGCCTGTGTAATACTGGGAGAATATAGTCTGGTCAGATGAGACCAACATTGAACTGTTTGGATGCCAGAATACACATCATGTTTGGAGGTCAAATGGCACTGCACATCAGCCCAAAAACACCATACCAACAGTGAAGTTTGGAGGTGGAAACATCATGGTGTGGGGCTGTTTTTCAGCATATGGTACTGGCAAACTTCAAATAATTGAAGGAAGGATGAGTGGAAAAATGTACAGAGACATTCTTGATAAAAATCTGCTTCCATCTACCAGGATGATGAAGATGAAACGTGGCTGGACATTTCAGCAAGACAAGAGCCTAAACTCAAAGCCAAGGAAACTCTCAGTTGGTTTCAGAGAAAGAAAKTAAAGCTGCTGGAATGGCCCAGCCAATCACCTGACCTGAATCCAACAGAAAATCTATGGAAAGAACTAAAGATCAGAGTTCATAGAAGAGGTCTACGAAACCTTCAAGATTTGAAGACTGTTTGTGTGGAAGAATGGGCCAAAATCACACCTGAGCAATGCATGCCACTAGTTTCTCCATACAGGAGGCYTCTTGAAGCTGTCATTGACAACAAAGACTTTTGTACAAAGTATTAGATAAATTTCAGTAAGTGTGTTCAATACTTTTTCCCTGTGCCATTCCAAATTATTACAAATAACTTCATTTCTGGACATTTATGGTTTGATTTCTTTGTATGTATGGATCACTTGGGTTGTTACCAACATCTGGTGAAAATTTCATGTCATTAGCACCTCTAGTAATATATTTACTGAGAAAAATGGTGACGTGTTCAATACTTATTTTACCCGCTGTATGTTCATCGTGCTCACTCGTTGGGCTGTCATTATTATTATTATTATTATTATTATTATTATTTAGATTTGAGCACAAAACCCTGAGCTGGTTTCTGCCCCTCACCCAGATGCAGTTGGAATCTGGGTGGTCATTTAAAAATTTTTATTTATTTTTTAAATGGGTATGGCAAAAACATTGTTTGAAAACATCTCTCTCTCTCTCTTTCTTTACAGTGAAGGAGTTTCTTGCCAAAGCCAAAGAAGATTTCCTGAAGAAATGGGAGAATCCAGCACAGGTTAGTGTTCAAACAGAGTGATTCAGTTTTTGTCTGATCAGATTTTTTTTCCTTCTTTTATTCATTCCGTCAGCACTTAATGTTGTTCTTGTCATTTTGCAATGAGCATCATTAAACATCACAGTGTGATCAGCTGATCTTGAGATGAAGCTGTACTTATTATTTTTATTTTATTTTATATAAATTAGAATCATGAAAACACTCCTGCTTCTGAAGACATTGGGCTTTTTATTTTACAAGAGCAGTGCTCCCTCTGCTGGGCTTTTCTCAAACAAACATTTATATTTATGAATCAGCCATGGCTGCATCTTTACAATACTGAAACTATGTGTTGATTTCACATCAAAACAACCTGATTTTAATTTGCATACATAATTGGCACGTCAGAATATTTTAATTGACACGTTGATTTATCCATAATAAAACTAAGTTTCACTTGTGGTAATTTTGTAGAAGAATTTTTCTAAATGTTTTTAAATTTATTTTTTTCTTCTGCACCTCCAGCAAACTGCAGCATTGGATCATTTCGAGCGTTTGAAGACGTTGGGCACCGGCTCATTTGGTCGAGTCATGCTTGTTAAACACAAAGACACAGGCCAGCATTTTGCCATGAAAATACTTGACAAACAGAAGGTACAGTGTGTTTGAATTCTGATACTGACAACAACAAAGGATGGCAAATAAATGCGACTGCTATATATCCTCTTAAAGAAATTCTGTTTGAAGGCTAAATGAAATATCAGCCTTGTTTTTTTGTACAACGTTGAAAAGACTTAAAATATGTTGTTATATTTAATCACGCTGACATAAAATAAAACAACCAATRCWATTTTTGTGAATATTTGATGTGTTTTGATCACACCTGTTTCCTGATCCTGTTCAGGTAGTGAAGCTGAAGCAGATAGAACACACGCTGAATGAGAAACGCATCCTGCAAGCTGTCAGCTTCCCCTTCCTGGTGCGGTTGGAACACTCTTTTAAGGTATGCATTTAAATGTTTAATTCCTCACATAGGCCAGATTATGTTCATGTTCTTTGTTTTTTGCATGATCAAGACATCTCTTGTCTTGTTGCAGGATAACAGTAATCTGTATATGGTGATGGAGTATGTTCCTGGAGGTGAAATGTTCTCACATTTAAGGAGGATTGGTAGATTCAGGTAGGTGGCCTTGGCTCAGTTGAAGTCCTGCCACTCACTCTTGGTTGACAGTAAATACTGAGGTTCATATGTCTTACAGTGAACCACACGCCCGCTTCTACGCAGCCCAGATTGTACTAACCTTTGAATACCTTCACTCTTTGGATCTCATCTATCGAGACTTAAAACCAGAGAATCTGCTGATCGACCAGCAAGGCTACATCCAGGTAAGGATTGTAGGTTTGGTTTTCAGGCACCAGCAACAGTTTCTGTGTAGTCGCTGTAAGTGCTCTCCTGCAGTTTGCAATCAGTGCCCAAAACTGCAGACTTTGTCCTCACCATTAGGTAACAGATTTTGGATTTGCAAAACGGGTGAAAGGTCGGACTTGGACACTTTGTGGGACTCCAGAGTACCTGGCACCGGAGATCATCCTCAGTAAAGTAAGTTCTAAGTTCAGTCCTTGGTGAGCACCGTGGCAGTCTGGGACCTTTCAGTCCATAAACTGTCATTTCTTTATATCTGATCACTTTGATGCATTCTTTCAGAGCACAAGTGATGTTTTCCTGTTTGTGTTATCAGGGTTACAATAAAGCAGTGGATTGGTGGGCTCTGGGGGTTCTGATATACGAGATGGCTGCTGGGTATCCTCCCTTCTTCGCAGACCAGCCCATTCAGATTTATGAAAAGATTGTATCTGGGAAGGTGAGATTCGAGGAAGTTACCTGAATAATGCTTTTTATCATTTTTAGTCCAGTGTTTTTTTTTTTTTTTTTTTTTTTTTTACCCAACTAAATCATGATGGTATCAACACATTACTCTTACATCCAAAACGAGCTGATGTAGACACTAAAAATAAATAGATACAATAAAATTCCTTTAGAAATTGTTGTGGTATTTTATAGCATTTTGGCTTCCAGCCCCAAAATAACAGCTGTAGAGACTTGACCCCCATATATTATTGGTTTACATTTGCAAACTTTACTAATAATTCAGTTAAAAATGGGCATAACATTATAAATAAACATAATATCTATGATGCTACTTTTATTAATTTATTATTATTGTTTTATTTTTTACATTAACTATGGTGAAAATAATCCATTAGCAATTTATTTGCATTTAAAATGATGTCTGGAAATCATCTTGGGACCTCACTCTGTGTTGTACCTCAAAGTAATACTTGAGTACAAGTATCTTACTATAAAATTACTTTTGTAAAGGTTACTCTTCTCTAAGAATAGAACTTACGTAAAAGTCTTAAAGTATCTTACATTTATTGTACTTGAGTATCAAAAATAAATTTCTGATAAAAAATATTAAAAGTAAAAGTATTGAGTAACTGTGAATGGTTAGAATGTCCAAAATGACATTTGGAAATCTTTTGGGGAGGTGGTAACCTCCCCAAAGAACTTATTATTATTATTATTATTATTTATTTATTATTATTAGTATTTATTAGAAAGTATTTGTATTTTGGTTACACCTCTGCCCTCAGTTGATGTTTTATGACCCGCTGAAGGGTCCCGACTCCACTGCTTTATAGAACGCAACAATAATTCCTTTTTAAACAAAAAAATGTGTGACTTGCTTATTGCTTTGGTGTCTGGATGTCTGGCATCAATTTACAGCTGGCAAAACTTGGATCAGAAATATTTAGAATTTGAAAAAAAAAATCTATTGCAGATTTTTTTTCCAGTTAGTTTATTATGGCATGAAAATGTCTCCAGATTTTTAAGCATCTTGTGCTTACCAAAGCTTCTTGTTTTTAGCTTTAAAAAGGTAAACATAATAAAKCTAGTAATATTGTTATTTTTTTATTTCAGTGTTAGTTTAGGACATTTGTTTTACAAACATTTCCAGATAAATAACTACTGACTGGAAACATGTACAACAGTGAATTTACAGCTTTTAGGCCACAAGTTTCTCTGACATAAGTAGAGCACAATGTGTAAAAATAACTTCTTATTTCTGACTTTTATAACTTTTTTATAACAGTTCTGTCCTATTAAATGTGACTTAAAATGAAAAAAAAAAAACAGAAACATGCTGTGTGGACTTGGTTGCAATGTCATTTTAGCCTGAGCTAATGGACACCTAGCTATACTCCTCAGTCCTGCAGTCCATTATCAAACATGAAAAGACATTAAACCTTTTGCTTACTTTCACTTTTTTTTTTCTAGGTTCGCTTCCCATCCCACTTCAGCTCAGATCTAAAGGATCTGTTGAGAAATTTGCTGCAAGTGGACCTGACCAAGCGCTTCGGCAACCTCAGGAATGGAGTCAGTGATATCAAGGGTCACAAGTGGTTCGCCACCACGGATTGGATCGCCATCTACCAGAAAAAGGTGAGGCCAGCCTTCATCCGGTAGCATTGTGTACTGATGGTGTCTTCTTACAGGGGAAGAAAGAAGACCAAGATGGTTCTGATTAAACTTTTGTCGGTGGAAGTGTCTGCAGCTCAACCTGTTAAAGGATTTCACACTTTTTTATTAACTTCCAGTGAATTACATTGAAACACGTGAAATGATTGGAGAATTGAAAAGAAGCCCAGTGAGACAACCCTGTGGAATCCTAGTGGTGTTGGAAAATGCTGAAAAATAAATACAGGATTGTTTCAGATCTTAATTGTACATTAAAAAATTATAAAAGGGAAACATTTTAACACTAAGATCATAGAAATAGTAAAAAAAAAAAGGAAGGAAAAACAGTTCTTAGTTTTCGTATCAATATTATTCTCGTGATTAGGTAGTTCTGTAGTTTCAAGTATTTAAGTCTGCTTCTTACTAGCTGTGTTTCCATCGTTTTTCTACACATTTTGAAGTATTGCATTAGTGTTGAAAGCAACAATATAATAATAAAAAATTGCTAAATAAGTTTTTACGCTTGCTTAAGGTGATTTTTTTTTTTAGCCTGGCCTTTGCCTTCCTACGCAGCTCCGCTCAATTCTAGTTTCTCTTCACTGCTCCGTCTGGGACTTCTCCCATAGACAAGGATTTCACTGGCAGATTTTTAGCCGAACCAATCAGAGAACAGAACGTCAATTTTCTGCGCAGTGTCTGCTTGTAGTTTATTTTACCTGGGCCAATCAGCAAACAGAAGGCGGAACTTTGAACGACGTCGACTTTCTGCGCAGTGTCTGCTAGTTATTTTAGCATATGGCAGAGGAGGAAGTGAATGAAGCCAGTTTGTGTTGATAAGGCTTCCAAATTAAAATAAATTTGTCTGACAAAGCAGCAGCTCTCATTTACAGCCGTCTTGTTCAGCTCGGTACTTTTCTCCTCTCAGTAGGGTTGTTTACAGCGCACGTGATTTCCAGTTAGCTTCTTAGCTTAGCCTCCTTCACAGCGTCATACACACACAGACTTCAGCAGAGGCCACGCCTCCTGCAAGAATTGCTTCTCTACAACAGCAAGTCCAGACCCTCCGTCCGAAGCAAAGTGAAGGATAAGGGTCTGGTTTTAACCAGGCTAGGTGATTTTTGGATTGTCCAAAAAAAAGGTTTATGCGCAAAAGGGGAGATGGAAACACATTTGAAAGATAGTAGATAATTTAGGCATGTTCATTTACCTTAATATATGTTCGTAACCAGATAGACAATGCAGCAATAGTTGAATGTTTGAATGTGAAGGAGTCATAGAACACCAGCYTTGGACCGAGGAGCAGACTTTATTAAGCTCTGTAGCTTGTCTCTGCCTCCAGCTGGCCAGTGTTCACTCCAGGAAGTACACTTTGATTTACCATCGTCTTCATGTCCTGACCCCGCCTCCTTCCAGTGAAAGGGAAGGGGCAGGCTATTTCTACACAGAGTCAAGGCATCATACATTTATTGCTCATCACTAATGTTCGATCACGGTTCTTATAAATGTGTTGGTTTAAATKAGGCATGTATCTCACTAAAAGCCTCCTGAGTCTGTGAAACCCTTAAAGRCCCASAACCCAATCTACACATAAAARCATCAATTCAAGAAGAAATAACCACATTATAAAAAGATATTACTGTTCACCTAATAAAAGACTATGCAATGTGTAGTATCTTTTAAAAGTCAGTAGTAAGCAACCCCACGATTTACTGAATAAGTTCTGACGTGGCGATATTTACCTCACGTGATTGATCAGCTGTTTCTACTACCAGCGTCCTCCCGGATGTTTCCATAATGTGGAACAGCATGTAACATCTCCAGCAGTAGTTAATGACAGAAAAATTACAACTCTCCTGATGGCAACCCATTATCCTGAGATGTGTGGGCCCTGCTAGTTTGCAACCTCTACTTCCTGTTTATTACAGCCATGCGAAATGAATGTTGGATGAAATTTCGCTTTGRGTAGCCTGGTTGATTTGCTCTAAACCAGAAGATGGAAACACGTCTAATTCGCATTGTTTTTTTTTCCTTTTTTGCAACATTTTAAATGTTCAATCAAATGGCCAATGATACATTGCATTCACTTTCATTAGTTAATTTAATGTAAAAAAAAAATCTGGTTTTAACCTCGTTTTCCTGCTTTGTATTCCAGTCTAATCCACTTGTCTTTTTTATTGTTTGTAATTTTTTTTCTTGTCTGATGTTTTCCAGGTGGAGGCTCCTTTTATCCCCAAATGCAAAGGCCCCGGTGACACGAGCAACTTCGACGACTACGAAGAAGAGGAAATCCGAGTTTCCATCACAGAGAAGTGTCCAAAGGAGTTTGCAGAGTTCTAGGTTTCAACCTCGAGTAGCAGAGAGAGGGGCAGAAATGAGAAAGTAAAAAGGGGATCTGAATACAGGAAACACTTGTGGTGGACTGATAATTTGCTCATTTGTTATGAGGAAAAACAAAACAAAACAAAAAGTAAAATCCCCCCAAAATTGGAAAGGTAGGGAAGGTGAAGAAAGATCTACAGAACCAGCAGTGTTGCCTTTTCTGATTGTTTCTCAACTGTTTGCTATTAATTTATTTATCCCTAATGTGTTTGTGACAGGGTCTCGACAAGAACAAGCATAGATTGTTGCTGTTCAGCTAGAGTTGTATTTTTTCTTTTCTGATGGCATGATGACACATTTGCAGTCTTTCAAGGTGGAGGCACTGATTTTCTGTGAAGGTACTGAATCTGTTCGGTTCGTTTTGTTGAAAGGGCCCACTCTACAAGCTTTCCTAGCAGCTGTAGAGGGATCGTTGTARCCTGTCCAGCCTGGTTCCCCTCCATCTCCAACCGGAATCTGTCCAAGCAATACCAAGTCCAACAGATGTGCCTATCATAACGCCAACTGGTTGGAAAACTGCGTCGAACGCGTTGGTGCAGAGTTTTGACTACGGCGGCGTCGACCCTTTCGGCCATGTGGTTGAAAGCTTGAAACAACCATCTGCACCTGCCTTCGTCTGCTCAATGTGGCATGGTTATTGGGAAGATGATGCACTCTGCTGCTTGCACTGGAAGCAGTGGTGACCTCTTCGATCAGAATGAAAAGTTATTTATCACAGCAAACTTCGTCCTGGTCTTAAACCACTGGGAGACCTGAGAGAAGTGAACACGAGGTCTGCATTAAAGTCTGTCTTTCTTCTTAGCTGAGTTTATTAGAGCATTTTAAAAACAAGATTCTATTGGTGATTATGTTGTCCTTTTTACGTCGATCTCTGTGCTTGTGTGTTATTTAGTGCTGACGGGTGGCTGAACGGGCCCGCGCTTTAGCAGCCGCTGGCGTTGTGCTCACACTCCTGATTATTATTTTATTATTCGCATCTAAACGGAGCATCCCTCTTTTCAACGCTGTCTCAGAGCTGTAAAATGAAAAGAAAATTTCAAAAGGAAATCTATGAATTCTGCCAAATTCACAGACTTGGGTTCATCGCAGTTGTCTGTTTGTCACGAGGACGGGTGGATTTAAATACASAGAACAGTAGCAAAGCTTTGCAACACAGTGTGCATGATATGTTGTTTTTGTACAGTATCACTTTTAAAGACAGATGGCGGAGAATACCTGAGCTGAGGTACCTGAGGTTGTGGATTAAAAATGTCTAATATAGAAACGAAGCGATCTGTTGAAGATCCGGTTAAACGTGTCAAAGTCGTCTGGGCTTTGTTAATTTGTTAATTTCAGTGTTTGCTGATAATTGTCACTGAAACTAAAAATCTCACTTTGGCAGATTGATGTTTCTCCTTTTCTCTATTTTGTTTCGGATTCGTYACGCTGTCACAGTTTCACAGTCCAACCAACTGTTCGGGGACTTTTGGGATCGAGCGTGTTTTGGGTTTGAGTTGTTTGTTTTTTCCCTCTGTTGTTACAAATGAAAGCAGTTCTAAAGCGGTCCACTTATTTGCCAAGTTTAATTCTGTGGATGCAAGACAATCGCAGACCAAATCTCATTGCTGGTTTGTTGACTAAACACGTTGTTTTGATCTGAAGGATGAACGATTTCACCCACCCTTCGTAGGCCCTCGGTGCTAAACTTTGTCCATCACATAGAAAAAAACAAAGCTTCTGTGAGTTTTGTTTAACAATCATCAATTTATTTGTCACAGTCTTGTTAACATGACATTTTTAGAATGTTTTTGACAGATTTCGGTAGGTTTAAGTGTTCGTTTTGATGGATTTAAGATCAAGCAGGTTAATTTTTGAATGTATTCAAAATGGAGATGTTTCAATGCTGTTTGGAAACACGATGTGTATTTTTTATAATACATGAGCTCCTTTTTTTTCTTTTCTTTTCTTGCATGTGGTAAAGCTGGCCAAGACTTCTGGATTTGAAACATGTCTGTGAAAWRRTTYTTTCCGGAGCTCAGACGGTCTTGTRGCTGTTTAGCTCTTTGATTTATCTGAGCGTCACACACTAAACAGCGCAGGAGCCGGTTGGTCCAATCATTTGAGAAATAATAAAGCACATGCGACACTTTTTCAGATCCATRTAAACAATTTGTGCTAACACTTTAAAACTTTTAAAAACACTTTGAAGAAAGCACATGTGGAATCATTGCATCTTTGTCCTGACAAATGACAAAAATCAGAGTTTGAGAGCTGAACTAGATTCTAAAGACACAGAAAACTCAACACTGTTTTTGTTGGTTTCCCCATTTAAAAAAAACTGACAGTTGTCCAGTTCTTTTTCTATCAMCTTGACACTATTGACTGATCTGTGCTACATTAACTGTGTCTCCTGTTTGCCTTCTATTTTCACATAACTTTACTCAAACATAACACTTTTTACATCGGAGATGTTTTGCGTTCATATTTTCTAATTGTATTTTCAGAAAAAAAACGATGTAGGGTTGGGCGGGGGAGCAAAAACAACATGAATCTTTTTCCTCATGAGCTGGGTACAGTGCTTGTGTAGTCTATTGTACCTTTTTTATGGGAAACAATACTGTATATCCTTGCCTTTGACAGTCTTAACTATCTTACCCTCTGGAGAACTTGAGACACCCTTAGAACACAATGAGTATGTTAAAAATATAAACAAAGTAATATTTTGCAAAATGTATCATTCCAATAAAGTTTTACTTGTTAAGACAAACATGTCTGGATTGTTATTAATCTCTCACTTTATGCAGTGTATTGTTGCATATAAATTGTCTTTTAGTTTTGTAAGTTGCTAAACATTTTTATTCCTGTAAATGTTGCACAGCAGGGCTAGCTGTGGGGACGTGTGGATTATTTGGGTGAGATTGTTTGTATGACCCTTAGTAAATGAAAATACCCAGTAAAATGCACACGGATGCATCTTTATCTGAAAATTTACAAAAAATGAATCTCAACAGGAGGTTGGAGGTCCTGAAAATATTATTTGAACTTATAACTAGCACTAAAACGCTTTATATTTTGTATTCATCCTTTTAGCTGCTGTATGTATTTGTACTGTATATGCATGTTCATTGTTATCCATCAGAGGGTGCTGCAGCACCTCCTGCACCTCTAGTTCCTGCTGGCAATGTTGGTCATTTCATTGTAGCAGCCATTTCAYAATGTGCTCCCACTTCTTTTAGGAGTTAAAATACACATTAGTGATGGAGGCAAAGCTTTGAACTTTTCAATGTTTAATCTCTACAGGAACAAATAAAGCCYTGTCAGCACATTATCTTAATGTTGTGCAGCCYTYGCTTTAAAGTGCCTGTGACATGCCTGTCATTCAAACACAAAGTCAAAGAAAGCATCTTTATATTTAAGAAAATTGACATAATACATGATTTTACTCATTTTGTCACATAATTGGCCTGTTTTCTTTTGAATTTGGCTTAGCCAAAAGGAAACAGGAAGTGCCATCAAAGGAGAACTCATTAATAAAATAAACTCTGTTTATTAAAACAAAATTATGTGAACTTTAACTCTTCTTTGTCTCTCTTTGATAGCGACAAAAAATAATCTAAAGAAACATCAGATTCTTCTCTACAGTCTTTTTTAGCTTTTGTAACAACGGTTACGYACATTCCCCTTTGACATCACTTCCTGTTTCTTCACACGCAAATATCTCATCGATGTAAAATTTGTTTTGCAATATGTTATCGACGTCTTTCCAAAAAATGCATTCATTTTTATTACAAAAAAATTGATGTCACAGGTAAGTAATTGAATTTATTTTTAAGTGCAGTGTTTAAAAATCAATTTGACTAATTTACATAGAATTTGCTAATAAAAAATGCTTGATGTTTTCTAACAAATCGTGGGGCTGCTTGTGGACATGCCTCATAATATTTTTGATTGTTACAAATAAAAATCAAGCAGAACGGAACTATTTTAGGTTCAAACTTCCACAAGGACTTTGTTTTTCATGAAGAGGTCTCTAATTTATCTTAAGTTRTCTGTATTTAAATTGTGACATTTTCATAAAAGGTGATTTTGTGTGATAAATAAAAGGCTTGTTGTCCACCAGGCGCGTGCGGGAACTAGWGCGGGGCGCGCGTTCCCGTTCCGGACAGTAAATTCCACCTTAAAACCATCCCTTTTCAGCTCTCGAGTGAAACTTTTCGCTGCAACTCCATCGGTCCACCTTAAGCGCACACGCAAACGCAGGAGGCGTAGAGRGGAGGTTTCCGCTTCTCAGGCAGGCTCGGACCGCGGATCACGAAAATCKCCGAGTGCAGCCCGACGCACCGAGGGAGGAAGGAGAGAAGAGGGAGAAAAAGAGAGAGAGAAGAAAAGCGAACAAACTAAGAGAGAAAAAGATGTCCGAATCCAAGTACCGCGAGTGGATCCTGGATACTATCGACTCGCTGCGGTCTCGAAAAGCCCGGCCGGACTTGGAGAGGATTTGCCGAATGGTCCGGAGACGGCACGGGTCCGAGCCCGACCGAACCTGCGCGGAACTGGAGAAACTGATCCAGGAGCAAACCGTGCTGAAAGTTAACTACAAGGGCTCCATTTCGTACCGGAACGCCGCCAAGGTTCAGCGCAGGAGCAGAAAGAAGGACGATGTGTCGCTCACGACGGCGGCGGCGCGGAGGAGCGCGGCGGTGGAAGAAGCCAGTCATTCGGACTTGAGCAACGGGGACAGCGCTTTCGGCGCTGCGGACCCGGACGAGGATCTGGAGGTAAACGTGGAGGTTCACGACGGCGCGAGGAGTTCACAATTTAGCCGTCTTCCCCCCACTCGTCTTGTCATGTCACATCACCACGCGAATGTACAGGTGGAAGTAAAACAAGACAGCGGGGGGTTTAAAAAAAAACGAAGGGAAAAAAAATGACGTATTTTTGTGGAATTCGTTGGGAATAGTGGGGGGTGGGGGTGGGGTGATTTGCAAGTGCACCCAAACTGCCGCAGACGGGGAGCGGCGTTTGGACCTCGCTCGAGCGCTGCCGAGGTGGAGAAGAAAAGAAGGTGCGCGTGTCAGCTCGCGCGAGTGTGGCACTTTTTTTTTTTTAAAAACGTCGCCTCGGTTGTGAAGCACTCATAAAACAAGACAAACATACAAACAAAGAAAAGTTGCCTTGTCCTGCTCGTGTGCAACAACCCGAGCCTCCATTATCAGCGGCAGAAAGCGCTTTTCAAGCCCCAAAAACTCGGCGTTAGAGCGAAGAAGGGGAGAAACGGGTCGAGTTAAACCGGAAATATGCGACACCGGCTTTCAAAATAAAAGCGCTCTCCCGCTCGTTAGCTAATCGTGGTTTTATTTTTTGAAAGATCGAGACGGATGTGCTTTTGTTCATCCTGCCTGACTTCTCAGTGTGGGAGTGGATGAAGGGGGGAAAAAGTCTCGAACAGCGCGTATGTAGGAGACTGGATCGGGGCGATGGGACATTTGGTCTTTAATTTTATCARCCCTGGAAAGAGACTTCCGACATTCCGTGCACTTATTCAGCGACGTTCCCCTCCACATATGTTCCGTGCCGCGCATAATTGTTTTACCAGTTAAACGCCAGTGCTTCTAAACATCAGTCATTGTCCCAATATGCGACTAAATTCATAGTAAGGTGCAACAAAGCGCCGCTAAAAAAATGTCAAAAAAACCCGCACACTTGTGCGATTTTATGTGGATTTCTGTCCCCGAGTGTCGACGCAGTGCATGAAGTCGAACCCCTAGATCCATTGTCGGACACCCGGTCACGTCCGAGGCTCCGGCGCGGAGCGTCGCTCTGGCCCTTCTCGTCCCGTGCAGCGGCAGATGCACCTCCTCGTGACTGTCTGTGAAGCCGTCATCTTTTTATTTATTTTTTTTTTAGAGACAAAACTCGCCGCGGTGCAAAGTAGCAAAAGCAGCGATTCGCGAAAACTGCTTCTCCAGGCGCTAGATGGCGACGGATGCGCTCGTCCGATTCGGCGATCAGATCGACTTTGTTCTCGG
>NW_013953643.1:48431-60477 GCF_001266775.1 Austrofundulus limnaeus
ACCTTAAAAAGAAAGGATATTAGTGTTTGGTAGATTATTTCTTTGTTGGAACAATGCTTCTTGGTAATAAATCTTATACCGGGCAGATTTGTGAAATTTCTTGTGTGCTCTGCTCCCACAAATGCATGTTCCTTACAAATGTGGCACCATTTAAAAGGYAAATTACCAGACTTTCCAACAGTGTTAGATTTATCGCCAAGAAGCTACAACAAAGAAATAATCTACCAAACACAAATATCCTTTCTTTTTAAGGTAATTAAATATGTAAGGAAATGAAACAGTCTGATTGTTTTATTTAAGTGTTGTTTTTGATCCGTTTGTAACGAGTTCTGTTTCTCGWCACAGGGCAGTGGGAAGAGCGTGCTGTCCCGAGCTCTCTGCAGAAAAGCCAGGGAGGATCTGGACGCACACGTGGAAGTGGTGGACTGCAAAAAGCTCCAAGGTGAAGACAGATTTTCTACGTTTACAGAATCCAAGACGAGAAGCTGTGAGATCAGCAGCTTGTTTTTGTTCCCAGGCAAGAGGGCAGACACYGTGCGACAGATTCTGCGGGATGTTTTTGAGCAGGCAGAGTGGAGGCAGCCCTCCGTTGTTTTACTGGACGACTTGGATCACGTGACGCACACGGCGACCTCACCGGAGCACGAGCACGGGCCTGAGGCGCTGCTGCAGCGGCACATCGCACAAAGTGACTCTAGAGATGTGTTGATGGGAACCGGTTTGTCCTGGAAGGTTTGAGAGTGGAATCAGAGCTGTTTGTTTCTGCAGGTCTGATGGACGTGGTCGACGAGGCCGTGCTTCACTCCAGCCTGCTGTGTCTGCTCATCACCAGTCAGAGTGAACACACGCTCCACCCTTCACTCACCCAGGTGCAGGGCTCGCACTTCATCCAGGGCTTTGTTGACATCCAGCCACCAGACCAGGTCAGCGTGAACATCCACATTTAAATGATTAAAAAAACAGAACAAACAGCTTTTATCTTGTTTCCAGCCTCAGAGAGCAGAGATTCTGCACCATCTGATCCTAAAGAAGTCCTTCCTGTCTGAGGAGGTCCTGCACACGCTCGACCTGGGTGCGGTTGCCAAGAAGACTGAGGGGTACACAGCCCAGGATCTGGCTCTGCTGGTGGAGCGGGCGGTCCACGCCAACATCACAGAAACAGGACAGAGTGACCACGGTAACAAAACAAACACAAAAATGCTATGTTTTTCATTTCAGATCAGTTTGACATCATCTGTGTTCRTCAGGTGTGAGTCTGTCAGGGAGGGACTTTGCGGAGGCTCTGAATGGATTCACGCCGCCGTCGCTGTGGGGGGTTGAACTTCACTCAGCGAGTGGAGTTGGGCTGGAGAGGGTGGGAGGGCTGAGGGAGGTGCGGCAGCAGCTGATGGACACCGTCCTGCTCCCCGCTAAGGTCAGGTGATCGTCCACACATTCTTTTATGCATTTTAAAGGGGCTATATCATGTTATAATATAGGTAGGGCTGCAACTAATGATTATTTTAATAATCAATTAATCTGTCGATTATTTTTTCTATTAATCGATTAATCAGCCAAATCATTAAAACGCTTAATTACATGAATATGAGTAGATAAAAATAAATTTCATTCCTGTATAAATTAGGGATGCAAGTTATTGATTAATCTGAAGTTGATTTATCGTATAGATTGACTAACAATTAATTGATAAGCAGCCATTTTCTTAAAAACTGAAGTTTTCTCTTGAATCAAGAGGGTCTTTTCATAAAATGGTTTTTTTATGATCTCCTGAATTAAAAAACAGAAGCACATCATAAATATTTTAACAATTTATTTTGCCAGTTTGTATTAAATATTGACAGAAAAAATGTTTCTCATACATGAAACATAACAGAAATTAAATAGGTTGCTGAATGAGGAAAATAGATTAAAATAAAAAAATAAGATTATAATTAGATTTTATTTACATTTAACATTCTCTAATTCTTTACTTTTTGCTTCATTCGTGTTGGTTCTGTCTGACTTCGACCCAGTATAAGTGGTTCAGAGGCAGCCCCCTCCTCCTCCCCTCTGCTGAGGCAGACCTGCTGCTCGTGTTTTTTTTTTTATGCCTTCGTCCGGAACCTTTTTGCTGCTCAACAAGTAACTTTGAGCCTCAGTCAGAAAAAACTGGAGGGTTTTTATACTTTTGGCCCGAGAGGACGAAACAAACGGTGGATTTATGTCGCCCCCGCATGCATTTCCTCGTTGCGACGCGGCTCGCATCAGACCGTCTTTTAAATGTCAGATACTTTTTATCATATCTTCGGATCTACTTGGCCTAACAACACGATTTAAAAACTGGTTTAAAGGTCGCAGCCTCTACTTTTCACTCGAGTCAAAGACGGCGGATCTTTACAGGTAGAGTTTATATTTTCTTAAACTTTATTTATGTCAGCCAACATTGACAACGCTCTGCGGGTGACGTAAACGGCTCTGCTTCATGGCGAAGGACGCACAAATCGCGCGACACGACGAATCGATAATAAAATTCATTGCCAATGCTTTTAATAATCYATTTTTATCGATTTTATCGATTCGTTGTTGCAGCACTATTATGTTATCCTCTCATCAAAAACATGCCCAGATTCTTGCTTTGATTCATTCATGCATGTTTGAGAAATCCTGTCGTGTCCTGAGGCAGCAAGCAGGGGTTGGGACTAGAACCTCCTTTTGGGATCAGCTCCTCCTCTGGGCTGTGTCTCCAAGCAGAGCTTCCTCATCACAGAACACACCCAACCAGCCCTGTMCTGAAATGGGCGGGACAGAAGCAGAAAGAGGCTCTTAAAGAGACAGAGTTCAATTTCAAGGCGTTTAGAAACAGATATGTCACGTTTATTTTTTATTTAAACATCCATCAATCCGTCCATCCATTTTCTGTACACGCTTATTAAACAGCATTTTAATAACTAAAAGTGACATGGATACTTTATTGTGGTATAGAATTTAAATATGTGCCTGAGAAACACATAATATTGCTCAAGATTTTCAGATTAAAAGCATCTCTAAGCCCAACAGTATTAGATCATAATGAAAGCAGCTTCCATCGAGTGAAAGTTTGAGATGATTCAAAATAACTTATCAAATTTAATAATTTAAGTTATAGATTGTATTAGCTCTATCACAAACAAAGCAGTGTGTGAAAAAGGAAAATAATAAAGAATCACTGAGTTTAAATTCCCACGTCACTTACCAGTTTATTCACTTGTCTTTGAAGTAGAGGAATAATTGTTTGATTAGACCTTTGWTTATTCCACTTGCATGATAATTATAGTCATACTTGCAGCTGATTAGAGAACGAAGCTGGGTGTTTTGGGAGTCGTCAGGGTAATTAAATCTATTTTTACAGTAATTTTTTTAATGCTGCCTCCTTTMGTCTAAACTTGAATCTAAAGCAAGTTCCTAAAAGTAGGAGTTTTTTATTAAAAATTGTGTTTATTATAACTCGACATGACAATCAAAACAAATGTCCACGTGGTTTTTAATATTAACTGTGAGGTTTGGATGTTTCGCAGTATCCCGTCCTCTTCTCCCATCTTCCAATCCGCCATCGCTCTGGAGTTCTGCTGTACGGAGCTCCCGGCACGGGGAAGACGCTGCTGATCAGAGCCGTGGCCAAAGACAGCAGCATGAACTTCATCAGCATCAAGGTCACCTGCGTGTTTAAAAAAACAAAAAACAAAACCGATCATCAGTGGTCTAAACTTAGATTTGCGTCTGCAGGGACCTGAACTTCTCAGCAAGTACATCGGAGCCAGCGAGCAGGGAGTTCGTGACGTCTTCAGGAGGTCAGAGCATTTCAAATTCCTCTCCAGGTTGTTTTTAATGAATAACTTTAACAGATTTTTTGCTCTGTCTGCTTCAGGGCTCAGTCTGTCAAACCTTGTATCCTGTTCTTCGATGAGTTCGACTCTCTGGCTCCGAGGAGGGGACACGACAGCACCGGAGTCACAGACCGTGTGGTCAATCAGCTCCTCACTGAGCTGGATGGGGTGGAAGGACTACAGGGTAGGTTCAGGTTTTTTATGATGACTCACTTAAAAACTTCTGGATTTATCATAGAAAGACCTGTTTGTCGACAAATAGGAGGATTTTAAAATATTTTTTCTGCTTGTGTCTTCAGGTGTGTATGTCCTTGCAGCCACCAGCCGCCCTGACCTGATCGACCCGGCTCTGCTGAGACCTGGACGACTGGACAAGTCCCTCTACTGCCCTCCTCCGGACCAGGTCTGTGGATTTATAAAATCAAGTAAATCCTCAAGCCGTGCTTCTGTTTTTACCTCCYTCCTTGTTCCTTCTGCGCAGGAAGCTCGTGTTGAGATCCTGAAGGCTCTGAGTTCTGGCCTCTCTTTAGCTCCAGATGTTGACCTGGAGCAGCTGGCGGCAGCGACGGAGCAGTTCACCGGGGCGGACCTAAAGGCCCTGCTCTACAACGCACAGCTGGAGGCGGTCCACAGCAGCTCGGGCACATCACAGGTGCAGCTGATCAGCTTATTGTAATGAAGCAGTTTAGTTTTTCACGCTGTGTGTGTTAACTCGTTTGTGTGCGGCCATCAGGAGCTGAGCTGCGGCTCCGACAGCGACATGAGTCTTTCCAACATGATGTTCCCCAACAACAGCTCAGACGATTCCATAGAGGAGGGGGACCACGGCGTGGGCCTCGACCAGTCCATGGTTCTCGAGCCCAGTGAGCTRCAGGTGGAGGAAGAACAAAACGTCTGGAGATTGTACTTCGGCAGTTCCTACGAGTCAGAGAGCAGAGATTCACCTGTTTATAGACAGGTGAGCACTGACTTTAAAAAGATTAATTTAATGTATTTATAATAGTTATAAATATAAACCTAAGTTAAACTAGAATGCTTGCAACACCAAATTTTAGTTCAACATTTGTAAAACAGTTATAGCCATAGTGACCATCTTGGATTAGGCACACAATTAGGAATAATGTAGGATCTGCAAAACCAGCCACTGATCTGATTAATGATCGTCCTGCACCAGTAACTGATGAGATGACTCCTCACGTTAGCATTGGAGAGGCTGACCACTTTATTAGACAAAATACTTTATCAAGAAAGTACAACACAGTATTAGGGCCAGAATGAGAATTATAATATTACCAGAGGAAAATCATAAAATATCAGAATTAAGCTTTGATAGAGTTTGATACAGATCTGATGTGATGAGCTGAGCCAAACAGCAGCCACTGGTCCTGTATKCCCAATACCATCAAACATTATTAATCCCAAAGGGAAATAAAAATTGTTGAATTGAACAGAACCACAAAAAAGTTATTTCTTCCATTGAAATAGACTCAGTTTTTTGCACAATTGTTTCAGTCCTTCTACTAATAAAAATTTGTTGCTGGTGCGTTCAAAGATGAAGTATTTCCGTATTTTTAAAATCGACAGTTTAACTTCACAAGATGCTCACCACTTTTCATTTTAACGCAGTGATGACACATTCTTAGTCTGGCACTAATATTCGGTCATATTTTCTTGATAAAGTTACATTTTTTAAAATATTATTCTAATACCTCTCCAATGCTAACACACATGTAGTCTCATTTGCCAGCAGCCTATCATCATTCAGATCAGTAGCTGGCTTTGGAATAACCYCTTCATAATCTTGAATGAGATTAAAGAGCAGAATTAGGCCCCACTGGTCTAAAATAACACAGTTTCATTGTTTGTGTTTCTACAGAACTCACAGTGCGTATCTGGGCACAACTCCATGACCCGAGAGCCGGTCAGCACCCGGCCTCCTGCGTTCATGCCCTCCATCCAGACTGGATACAAGGAGCTGGACCCTGAGCAGACGGAGCGTTTACTACAAGATGTTCAGACCATCAAGAACAACTGCAGAAAAGCAAACGTGAGTGATTATTAAAGCTGGAAATGCTGTTGGATCAGGACAGTATGTTTATTTTCCCCGTGCTGCTGCTGTTGAAACAGACTGAAGCTCCATATGCACGCTTCTTCCTGTGTGATTGTTTGTGTAGGAAGAGTGTGTCTGCACGCGTTCGGCCTCCAGCCAGCCGGGCCTGCTGCTGTCTCAGGCTCACATCAACTCTGCCATGGCTGCGAGCAGACCGTCTCTGAGCCGGGCRGACTGGACCAGATACACAAAACTGTGAGTCCAGAGACACCACTGCAGCGCACCGGATTTAAAGTCGTTGTCTGAAATGACCATTATTTTTAATCCAARTCTTGTTTTTCTTCAGGTACGAAGACTTCGACGGCTCAGGAGACAGAAAATCTCCCTCGGTCTTGTTTAAACCAGGACAACGTGTGACTCTAGCCTGATCACACTTATTAGTCTGACACACTCGGTTCATTATGTGTAATTAAATTAAATGTTTGTACAATTTATTTTCTATAAATGAGATTTGAAGGGATGTTAATTATTTTTCTTCTAAGTGGGGTTGTTTGGAGTGTTTATGAATCAAGTTTTCTGAAACAAACATCTTTTAGTTTATCAGCATTTTTTCATAATCCCTCATGTTTACCYTCTGTATCTGATCAGAGGAACGATACATTCAGCCTCTGAACAATCAGGATGTTTAAACAATTTGATAGTGCTTTAAGTTTTACTATTTTATTGTGAGGTTTAGTTTTTAATGAGTCCAGAGCTGAGAAGACGTGGACTTTAACCTGAGATTATTCTGTCTGCTGCAGGATAGATACTAGTTACTCACCTATACTCCACACAACCCCGTTTAATACAAATAAGCCCTTTATCTAAATATGTAATTACTGCACTAAAGATTATAAATTCATTCTTTTTTGTTTTAAGAAAAATACGAATACTTTGAATACTTCACTTATTTTCAGCCTCTGGAAGGAAATAATTTGTGCTTAATTTATGATTAATTTTTTTTATTAATTGTATTCAGAGTTTGTAAATTTAAATGTTTAATCAGATGTAATTTTATTTCTTACTAGATTTGATAAAGCTGTGAACAATGGTTTAATTAAAAACTGTTCTAATCTCTTAGTCTCATTTTTTAAATTATAAACAAAGCTAATAAAACTCGACCAGAACTTTTAGGATTTTTATGTAAGCATTAAAGCTCTGACAGAGTAGCTGCTGTTTTACAATTTCTAGCCACAGATAGAAAAATGCAATGTAATTCCTTTGTTAATGTAAGAAAAATATATATTTTTAAAATGAGCTGATTAGAAAACAAAAACAGCCTGAAAGTTTCAATTTTTGACCAAAAGTGTGAAGTTTCTATTTTTAGATTTTGTGTCACAGCTTGTTTAATTGGTTTTAACTTGTTTCTTCATAAATAACATTGACTGAAACCTGTTAAAGAAAAGCAGCTGAGAGTCTGACCTGAGGTAGAAGCCTTCAGTCGTGCAGCGTGTCGTCTTGTTGAAACAATATGCCTGCTGTCCGTCCTACACGTGCAGAAACTGGCAGGTTCTGCAGAGGTAAATATAGACGCAGGAAGCTGGATTCGACTCGTCTTCATCCGGCTTCACTCCCACACGACAAAGAAAAACAAATCTGAATATTTTCCTTCTTGTTTTCAGACAAAGTCATTTACAGAATTTATCYTCTTTAACAAATAAAAAGTCACTGGTAAAAAAAATCTGATGACTTTTAAAACTAGCAAACCTTTCAGCTTCAAAAAAAATAAAGTCAGGAACGTCCTCCTTTACTGTCACATCAAAGCAGATCTCATCTTCATCCCTCCTCCTCCTTAACGGCTCTCATCTTCAAAGTCGTCCCAAGTGATTCCAGAACTCCCGCACACATCAAGAGTTTTTATTTTCTTCAACGCCAGCTGCTGATCAACATGAAACAGACTTTATTTATGGCTTCTTCACGGTTCAGACAGCTTCTCTCCAAATAGAACAAAAAGTTGGGATAAAATAAAGAGGTTTGAAGGACGGATCTGACTACAAACCAGCAAGAGATCCTGACAAACAAGCAGGGCCCTGTCAAGGCACTTTGGGGGTCCTAGGTCAGGGGCGGTGCTAATGTTTTAGGTGTCCAGGGCCCAAAGTCAGCTTGGGGCCTGCACACAATGACAAACRCCAAAAACAGCTWCAGTTTGCAGATTTGTYTGAAATATTAGAGTGAGAAATAAGGAGTGAATCAAATGGTTTACTTGGTCAAGAGAGGGTCYGCACCACTTCATCAGCCTCTTCCTGAAGATGGAGAAGCAGCAGCTCCCTCCGCTGGACGGTGGAGCAGACGAACAGAATTAAAGTGCCCTAAAATAAAAAATAAAAAAACAAAGAAATGCACAAAAAACTAACTTTTCAACTCTTTTCAATAATTTACTTAAGCTACAAGATAAGGTCTTTGACCTGCACAGAAGATCTGATTTATCGTTGGTTTATGAATGAAGACAGAAAACGCAGTTTTTTTTCTCTCCATTTTTAATGTAAACAGCAGTTTTTCAGGGGCTTGGAAAAAATCCTACAGAAAAAACAGAAGGTGGAATTAAATAGAAAAAAGGGGGAAATATATAAATCATACTAGAAATAAAAACCATGATCTTTCTTTAAATAAAAAAAAATACATAACCTCGTAAATTTCTGTGGCCATAGTCCAACACNCACACACACACACACACACACACACACACACACACAGAGTCAACCTCCCTTGACCAAACACACATTATCAGGCTTTTTTTCTTGTTTTTTTCCCACTATTTCAAATTTTTCACAATTCCAAAATTACTAAATGATCAAATGAGAAAAGAAAATGTGAAATATTGCTCAGGAATGTTGTGTACAGCAGTTTTTACAACAAGAGACTCAAGTGAGGGAGAGGCAAGCGGCCTTTTTAACAACAGAGATGATTTTACGTTGGATTTATGGGAAAGATATCATAATAATGAGCAGCAACGAGTTCAATAACACAATTATTAAAAAGAAAAACTTTTCAAACAGTCTTCAGTATATGTGGAACGTGACTGAGCAGAAGAGATTATTTTTATAGGATTGGTCCGTTAGGTGTAATCCAGCCTCTTAGCTGCCACTGAGTTAGTAGAAATGTGACAGGAAGTAATTTTTTAACCTCACTTGCTCTTTAAACTACACGACTTCCATCCTGATATCGCCTCCTGACAAAAAATAAAAATAAAAATAAAAACCCTGAGGAAAAACAAAACAAAACAAACGAAAAATAAAAAGGACAACACCACAAAAACTTAAAGAAAAATAAATTTCTAAACGTTTGTCCACAGAAGCAAGAAGCCAGCAGGTGTCTGGACACTGAAACAGACTCTGCAGGAGAGTGAAGAAGACTGAGCAGGACGATGAAGAACAGGTTAAACAGAAACTCCCTGCTTCTCCCGTCTTCATGGCGACTTGATGACTCTGCACTGATCCCAAGTCCCTCAGTTAATCTGCACCCTCTCATCTTTTAAACATCTAGCAAGAAGCAAAGAGAACAAAGTTTAACGCGTCCCTCCTTCAGTTTGTTTCTTCTTCCAGTTCATGAGAAAAGACGGGTCCAGTGAATACAGAAGGTGCAGATTTTGTTCAGGTGAAGGGAGAGGGGAGGGGGGGTGTTGAGGGGGAGGAGTCACACGTCTAGTTACAGTCATAAACAAAGTCGTAGTTGCTAGGCTCTTTGGGAATCGGGGGCGGGGCCTCGGGAATCTGGATGTTTTCTAGATCCAGGAGGCGGAGCTTCATCTCCATGGAGAGCAGGGTGTCCATGTCGGATTTGGTGTGATCGCTGGTCATCTCCTTCCCCAGCAGGGCGTTCAGACCGTCCGTCCACACGCAGTACTGTGGAGAGAAGACGGACGGTTTTTAACCTTCAACCAAAATCTGAACAAATCATCCACTAAGGATGAAGGTCTGTGCACCAGAYACGATCAGCATCATCATCTAAACAAAAACCTGTTTAAATTAGAATTATGGCCTGAAAGCACAAGAAGAATTTTTATAATCCTGCAAYTGTTGCATATATATGAGGCTTGGTTATAAAAGGACACAAACACATTAATAAAACTGTGTTTTATTGACCAAAAATGGACAAAAATGTATAAAAATCTGGAATTGTACACTTACTCCCGCAGTAAAATTCAAGGATTGCCAAGGTTAAATTATCAAACTTTTCCAGCATCAAACTCCGGAGCAGTCTGTATCTGAGTCTTTCTAACCAGTGTGAAGGAAACAGTCTAAAATACTCTGCACCTGAACACAATTCTGCTAGTATTAATACGAAACGGACATTTAGTAGACAGAGGCACATACACTTTTTGTTCAATTAAAGCATTAGCTAACCACCTTTACCAGCATTTTCGATTAAAATSTTTAGTTTTTGCACATTTTAAAGTAAAAAAAAGATGACATGAAAACCCTAACTTGATCCATTCATCAAATAATCAATTTGAAATTTACCTGCAAKGTTGTGAGCTAGCTTAAATTAAGATTCCCTTGAACTACTATGGCTTATGTTTTCTCCCATCATGAACAGCTGCAGTTCCTGCTTGCATATCTTGCTGGGAGCTACTTAAGAGAGGTTTCGTCATTGTTTCAACTATTCTTTGTATATAGGTTTTTCAAAAGTGGTCATTAAAGCAGCAACCGCCTGGCATGCTGTTTTCTCCTGCTCGCTGAAGCTGGGTGCAACTAGCAAGACACAAATACGTGCTCAAAGTGGGTCTGCTTCATACCACTGCTCACACGCTGGTATCATGAAAAGGAACAAACCCACTCTGAGTGGCAGCGAGGSTTTCTGAGTCACTGAGACTCCATTCAAGACAAAATGATCACTCGCAACCTTGTCTTTAAACATAAAAATATCAAACAGGTTTGTAATCAAACTGTT
This sequence comes from Austrofundulus limnaeus, assembly GCF_001266775.1. Classification (NCBI taxonomy): domain Eukaryota; kingdom Metazoa; phylum Chordata; class Actinopteri; order Cyprinodontiformes; family Rivulidae; genus Austrofundulus; species Austrofundulus limnaeus. Next base: position 59,253 of record NW_013953643.1, read on the forward strand.
TGAGGGCTCTTTATTACAAAACTGTGCCGTTAAAATATCAAGAACTTTCAAGGACTTTATACAGAAATCAAGCACTTTCCAGCCCTTAAAAACTCTTAAAACTCAAGCATTTTCAAGGATTTCAAGCACCCTGATCTATTTTCCACTTCAACAGCTGCACAGCTCACCTCATGCTTGTCAGGAGCGATGAAGTTTAAGTATTCGTCCGACTCGTAGAGGACAGAGAAGGCCAGCTCCAGCACCTCCTGCAGAGAGGACAGGATGAAAACATGTCTGAGTGAAACCACCTCTGGCAGCAGCAAGATGTAATAAAAACAATTCTGGGTAAGAAAATGGCAAAACGATTCGACAAGATCTGATTTCAGGCGTCACTAAAGCACAAATCAGAAACAAACTCAGGTCTGTCCAGCCTCTGGTTAGACTCTAATAATCGAAAATAAACAGAAATAGATGAGTTTTCTCCTGGTCTGCAACAAAACAGGGGAACTGCAGCGTTTATATGAGGAGTTAACAGCTGTATTAATATTTGAGCTAAGCTAATGCTGACAAGGTAATGATGACCCAGTCTCTGTAAAAAAAAAAAAACATAAAAATTTTATGTGCAAGTATAACAATACAAGATTTTTTCAAAATAGCATTTAACATCTAGTAAAGAAACCACCAAACAAAATGAAATGAACTTAATTTTCCATGTTTGCGACCTGGACTGGGTTTGTTACGTCGGACTATTTGTTTCTGCTTTTTCTCCAGCTGTAATTAAGTGCAGCTGCTGTTCTGCTTTAACTTCAGTTTAAACGAAGCTCCGCCTAATTTCATTTTCACTTCCCCACAATAGCTGCTTTTTAATATACCCGCAGAGAGCTGCACCTGCAACAGGAAGTAAAACCTGAGCTGTCTGAGCTCAGCTACGGCCACCTCCAACTTCAGCTCCCCATCTGCAAAACTGACCGAGCTTTAGCCTTTTTAAGTCCAAGGACTGCGGCGGCCATCTTGAAATGGGTTGGCTTGAAAAATAACCGATAAAATCTTCATCTGGGTTATTTTTGCTACGACAGCTGAGTAATTTCTCCGAACAAAGCGCCTCTGATTCTGATGAACACGTTCGCCTCGGCGCAGGAGATGTGTTATTGTGGTATTTCCCAGAGCAAAACTTATGTAACCGACATCGCGTTATGTAACTGCGACACAAAAAACCCTGTTCTCTCGCCTGAATACACCGCCGCCC
>NW_013953643.1:61477-70226 GCF_001266775.1 Austrofundulus limnaeus
ACACACACACACACACACACACACTGAAGCACACCTTGTTTTGCTTGAGGGCTCCCTTCTCCTTCATGTGAGGACAGTCTTTGCCAGTGATAACAGCTTTGATATCAGCTACAGGCACTGCAGAGAGGACAGACGTGACTTCATAACAACAAAAACAACCCTCTGAAAAGTGTGTCGGCCCAGATGGGTCCCTGGTTGATCCAAGTAATTAAAACTTCAGGGAGGCTGATGGTAATTTTTGCATTTATTTTGCAGGAGGTGCATATTTAAATAACTCCCACTGCAAAACTCAAAATTGTAAATGAAAAATATGTTTCGCTCACGTTTGTCCTGTAAAGAGTCGTGGGGGACCTCGCCCTGGGGGCTCTCTTCCAGGTCTCCATAGTGCAGGACTTTATGATTGGGGGACAGGCGGCAGTACCAAAACTTATCTGCAAACAAGCACAGGAGAAAAGCAAGACGGCGGGGAGTCAGAGACAGATTTAGAGGAGTTATGAAAGAAGCAGCGGCTGGCAAAAAGGSACCATGTGGGTTCGGATCTGCATGAGTCATCAACAGGAGGGAAAATTAGCAGCCTGGAGGAAAATCCACAGATGGGCCCACGATGATCTCCACGAGGGAGGGATCATGACGGGCGACAGAACAGACAGACACTTTTTTTATGGCTTCAGCAGAAATCTACTGTAAACACACGAGTCAGGAGAGAAAACGTCCAAACGTTGACTTAAAACAAAAAGGTATGAAAATTTACAATAACTTCTGCAAATTTGCTAATTTGTCGAATGAGTCATTGTTCAGACAGGTGAATTAGATTTAAATCACACATGGATAAAAAATATTCAAAAATAAAGCTCAAAGCATCAGATCATAAATGTTCAATGTCAATTTTAAATGTTTGACAAGGAACTTTATTGATGCTGAAATTTATTTCTCATTAAAGAGTTCAATATGTTGCTCAGGATGATTTAAAAAAAGAGATAAAAAATACCACTTTAATGGTGACACTTCAAAGCCCAGATGCTTTTCCTCAGATCTGTTTGTTTTTCTCACAATAAGCTGATAAAAGAATTYTTTGCATGAGTTGATCGATTCTTTTCGGCTGTCTCTCTCAATTTCCCACGCAGTCAGACTCGTCTCACCTTTAACTTCGGCTTCACGCTCTCCTTGTCTGCTTCTTTTCAAGCKAATTAGTCTGACCCGGCTTCTTTAAAACTCATTTATATTTAAGTCCTGCTGCACACCAGTCCTCTGCCTGAGGAGGTCCATCAGGAATCTGAGCCACCTCAGGGTTCAGACTGTCAGATCCTGTCCCACCCTCGCCCTCCTTTGTTAACTCATTACATTGTCATCTTTTGATTGTTTAAAATACATTTGGGAGAATGATTTTCTATAAATGCTGACGTATTTAAAGTGCCCGTGACATGCATTTTGTACAAACAACAACAAAAAAAAAAAAGTAGGAAAACAGTTTTTTTTTTTGTAGAAATTTGACATAAAAACAAGATTTTACTCAATTGATCACTTAACTGGCACATTTTTTGTTGAACTTAGTGCAGCTAAAGGGAAACAGGAAGTGATGTCAAAGGGGAACTCTGATTATTGAGATGTTATTTGAACTCTTCATCTCTAATACTCAAAGTAATCTAAAGAAACATTAAATTCTTCTCTATTATCTGTGCCATTAGCCACTGTAGCAATGTTCTGCTTACATGCAGACTTTCCCCTTTTACATCACTTCCTGTTACGTCACATGTGAAGATCTCGACAACTGTTTGTTTTGGAGGCGTAAAATATTTTGCTATAAGTCATTATTAATGTTATTTATCAAAAAGTGCAATCTCTATAAATCTTGAAAATCTTCTGTCACGGGTCCTTTAAAGATGCTGCCGTCTTTGAGATTCGTTTTTCCCTGATGGAAGCACTCGGACACAAACAGAGGTGGTTTGTAAGGAAACCTTTGTTTAATCTGAAGATGGTGAACGGCCTGTCTGTCTGCACATGAGGCATACGTTCCTCCTTTGACCTGAAGAAGCTCTGAAGGATTCAGCAAACAGACATGATGAGATTCAATCGACTCTGAACAAATTTGCTGCATCTACCTGACTGACCTTCACCTGGAAACACCGTACCGGCAAGTTTTAAAGAAATGTTTCTTGTTGTGGGCAAGAAGTGGAGGAAGAATTCACCACAAACAGCAGTCGGCTGCATTAATATTTAATGTTTGTGCTTCTAGAGGATTGTTTTTTTAAAAGATGAGCGAGATGCTGCAGAGGGGCGAGAAATAAAGTACAGACAGTTCAACTGTAATTAGTGAGTTTTTCCTGACAAAAACTCAAAAACCAAACAAAACCTCTCGTATGAACTCTTCATGTTTTAATTAAGTGAGCACCAATGTTAACGCAGACTCCTCATGCAGAGTCTTATGTTACTGAGCTGTGAGGAACAGAGGAGTGTACAGGCGGGGGGTGGTGGGGGGTCGGAGTCAGAGCAACAAATGATGAGGCAGGAGCATAAAAAAGACTTAAAAAGAAAAAGAAGAAAAAAAAGTCAGGGACAAGTTTGCAGCAGCGTCATGGACGACCTCCGCAGKCACAGCTGATGTTCTGCAGCAGATGGCTGCGATTAATCAAGCTGCATAAAGCTAAATAAATAAATAAAAACTGTCAATTAAAAAAAGTTTTGCAACTCTGATGAACTGTGAGAAGTTAATGTAGATTAAAAAATGTTTTGGACTTGAATCAGGATTTATGAGGGTTAATGTGACTTTAGAGAAAAAAAAACAGTTTTAGACTAAAGGTTGTAGAGTGAGCTACAATCAGACACACTTATGTTTCTACTGTTAGTGCGTATTTCTACGATTAAAAACATAATTTCAGGATTTCTGAAATATTAGCCTGAACACAGCAGAAACGTCGCACAAAAGCCTGAAAACAAACAAACCATCACAAGCTGAGAAAACCATCAGATTCTAAATCCGGCTGCTGGTTTCCATCTGAACAAGCTAAATCCTTTCACTTGAGATCCTCTTCTCTCAGCTTTTATGTTGCAGCTCGGTTTTTGTGCGTCTGTAATGTCTCCCTCTGAAAACATCCAGATGACAGCTGCCAAGGCGCATCATAATTAGGCTGTAAAACGCCAAATTACACCGACTCAGAGGGAGAAAAAAAGAAGACGTTCAGTTTGATTTGGCTTATTGGAGAGAGCAGGAGCTGCAGGGCATCTGATGACAAGTGATCAGATCTCTGTGACTGAGGAGCAGAGGATTATTCAGGCTCTTCTCGTATTGTTCTGCTTTGTGCTCGTCTTCTTCCTGCGACAGCGAGTGTGAAGCACAATGTCAGGTGGGATGACTGGAGCATGATTCAGCATAAGCCGACGGCTGGATTTTGGGGATTTTACACTTCCTGCTTCTTTGTGTCACAAAGAAATGCTGATTCATTGAATAATAAACAGAGATGTCAAAATTCTGTTTGATTTCAGGGACGAATGTCAGAGTCACCTGGAAATATTAGAGTTCATTAATCAACTATTTATCAGTAAGTCCATTCAGAAGGACTAAAGAGAAATGAGTTGATTTAAATGTTGATATAAGATAACACAACAGTTATCTTCAATGTAAACAAAGATCATTTAATAGAGTACAGATGTTTTGGAAGCTAAATGCTTTTCGTTCGTCCTTCCTGTGTGTGAAGGTGAGGAGGAGCGGAGCAGAAATGTCGCTCGTGCACCTTTTTTTTTCTACGCACAAGTCTTTAAAAGAACGCCGCCGCTCGRCTCGGCTTTCAAAACTTCTGCGAGTCAGAAAACTAGAGCGAGCTGCCATGAGAGCGGATTCAAAGCTTCCCCACTGATGGAGCGAGTCGTGTGGGCTTTTTATAACGAAAAGGGAATAAAAGATGACAAAAAAAGAAGAAGATGAAGAAAACAGAAAGAAAGAATTGTCCTGGGGAGCGTGTGCTAACAATCTGTGGACAACGGTGATGTAAAGCTGGATTTGTGTGTGTGCACGTGTTTTAGTACTGGTGTGTGGACATATCAACATGATACTATGTTTATGAGGACATTTTGTCAATGCCTGGTCCACACAATAGAAAACCCCATTTGTGGGTCGGGGGTCATGCTGCAGAGATTAATGGCAAAATCCTCACTAGATTACAAACAAATGGCTCTTTGAAGGAATCTGGATCTTGACGAGCCATTTGTTTCATAGAGCCGTTCAATTTTGAARGAGCTACGTCATCCGTGATGACATCATCACGTTACGTGGGCAGAACCATGTTCAGGGTTCCCACACCTTGATCAACATCAAATTCAAGGACCTTTCAAGGACTTTCCAGTACCAATTTCCTCAAATTCATGAACCACATGCGACAGCAATTACCTACTGCTACCCCAGAATGTTACCAATAAACAGGTTTAYTATCATTTAAATTCAATGAAAAACTGGGAATCAATGAAAGAAAGTGGATTAAATGTACATCCTACATTCATATCCACATTACATGGACATGTAATTATGTCCTGGGAGGTTGGGCAACTCAGTTTGGGAGGAGGGGATGTGAACATGTCCAGACCCTCGGTGAGGACAGGAGGAGTGGTGGTGCTTCAACTGGGCTCAGAAAGAACGACCCGCCCTACTCTGCTCTGATTGGCTAAAACTATAACTGTGGCTCACGTTATTTGTTGAAAGCCACGTCAGTTTACTGTAATCCTGAGTTATCCACCGCAACACATATAAGTTGTTTTTAAATTTAATTTCATTTTATTACAGAGAATGAAACTCAGTCGTGTGAATAGAGAACTTCAATCCCCAAAAATCATTCAAGGACGTTCAAGGATAAGTGTCATTTTTGGCTGTTTTCACTAACTTTCCAGGGCATTGAAATCATTTTTCGAATTCACAAACTTTCAAGGATTTCAAGGACCCGTGGAAACCCTGCATGCTGTTTTGTCAAGCAGAACCTCTTCTCCCGTTCCCCACAGAGCTGCTGTACTCCACTGCTCTGCCTGTTTTTCACAAAACAAGCAAAGGAGGGGCGATTACGTCTGTGGTCAAGGAGGAAAACAAAAAAATTTCGCAAGGAGTTAAAAAACAAACAAACTACAAAAAACTCTTGACTGCTCTCAACTTATCGTTCGTTGTGAAGAGCCACTCGAACGATTTGGATCGTTGGCGAACCTCACATATTGAATCCACACAAGTGGAGAAACGAGTGTGTGTATGAACYCGTGTTTGCTGCATCATGAAAAACTGGGGTTAGGTTTAGGACCAAGATGTGAATTGAGTTTAGGCTAGATTTAGGGTCAGGATCAGGCTATAGAAATGACCAAAAAAATAAAAGGAAATCAATGCAAAGTCCCCACGAGGATGGAAAAAAACCAACATGTGCGTCTCACCTTGTCTCCTGCGACTGCTGATTTTCCTAAAGCAGGTTCCTTCACACAACCTGTTGAGCCTCTGCTGTTTGATCAGCTCCATGATCTCCGGCTGGATCTTTTCCCTCAGCTCCCTGCAGAAACACACACACACACACACACAGTTCTGTTAACAGTGTTGAGCAGCCCGCAGCCACCAGGGACACAAACCCCTCTCAGTTGTGAAACACTAAACAGAAATGTGTCCACAGAARGTCGGCGCTCAGAGACCCATCTTCCTGCGTCTCCTCTGACTCAGAGGAGAACTGATTAATTCATGCATCCTCATGTAAGGATGATGTGAACGCACGCAGCACTCGTCAACATGAATTATGTACGTGATCTYCAGCGGCACTCCTCACCCGTCATTAAAACTGATTTTAATTTTATGAAACACTTTTTCCTTCTTTTGAACAAAGTTTGCAGAATAAAAGTTTTATTTCTCTTTTGGCCTCCTTCAGACTCATCGTCTCCCCGGCTGCCCTCTTCATCTCCGCTCACCTAATCGGTAATTCCCGACATTACATCAATTTGTGATAAAACATTCGCTCCGACGTCTTTTAAAGCGTGGTGTGGTGGGAGAAGACGTGGCTCCGAGTGAGGAGGAGGACGGGTGAAGATTTCTTTGTTTTACTACTTGGTGTAAAAGATCTTCAGCTGAGGTTAAACAGTGCTTCTGTCAAACACTTTTACATCACTTTGTCTTCATAGAAAGTATATTTAGGTTTAATTTAAATCCTTTCTTTTAGCTAAATGAGGAAAATCTCAGACACTTAAACTGCAGCGATGGTAACGTCCAGCTGAACCTTGAAAACTTGCAGGACAGGAAGTAGAAAATTGGAAGCAAATAATAGTGACTAACAAATTTAAATATTGATAGCAATTCGTAACTGTAAAGTCTTGATTTGAGGGTATTTTAAAACCTGCCTTTTCAGTTTTATTTAGCTGTAAATCAATTGTCCTTTAAATATTTCTGATTTTCTCCACAGTTACCTGAAATTAAATAAATAAAATAAGTTTTAGCTAATTTTCAATGATTTATTGCAACAAAAAACAACTTCATCTCAGCATTTAAAGGACATTTTTCTGCAGTTTTTTTTTTAAACCTTTACTCCATTAGGATTAAGTGTCTGCTCAAGTCTCCCCTCCTCTAAACTGATTCAATAAGTTCTTTGCTCAGCATTGATTTCTGGTTAAAACAAGATCTCTCACTGCAGCTATTTCTCATTAGCTCTACCTGCTCTGTTAAATGCAGGCAGAGCAGAACCAAGAACCATTAATTTAAAATCTGCATTCAAAAACAAAAACCTCAATGTTCAAAACAAGCTGGAGCGTTGATTGAATATATAGTGAGAATTCAATCCACAAACAACTAAAATTGAGAATAATTATAGGAGGAAATCTGCTGCTGATTGTTTCACACGTTTAAAGAACATAAAAGAAAAAACAAACTATTACAGGTAAATAAATTKTTTCTGTAGGCTGATTAAAGAGATCCAAGTCTTCTACGAAACGCCCTGCGTGTATGAAGGAGTTTCCAGTGAGTGTGGTTTTATGGGCTGTGGAACTCACAGAATGGGGCGGGACTGGAAGTCCTCCTGGTTCATCCTCTCAGACTGGCGGATCTTCAGGATCTCTGTGTAGCTCAGGTTCTGCAGGCGGCTCTTGAACTGGTCCAGAGAATTAGGCTTGAGAGTGAGCGCTCGCATGATCTGCTCCCTCACCACCTGCATTACCTGTGGAGCCGAGGAGAGAGGCCCGGTGAGGTCAGGGTGCCGGGGTGCAGAGGACGAGCAGGACAAAGCACGAAACTGTCTACAATGGTCACTGAAATAACTTAAGATTAAAGTAAATAAAAAAAATCTGAATCTGCTTTTGAATTGTGGTTCAACAAAATTATTTTAAAAATCAAACTGTTTAACTTTAAATGAACATATTAGGTATTGCACAGTCTGATCTTGGGGTGATTTTGCAGCGATCTTTAGTTTTTCCACTTGTGAATAATTGTTCCCATGATAAAAAGTTCACCTCAAATTATTTGTTAACATTCAGCAGAACGCCCGCGTGCCGTTTTTGTTTTGTTTTATTTTGAAAGGCCGTTTTGTGTTTCCGTTCAACCTGTGTCCGTGTTCAACGCATCAAAATGGACGTCTTAGCCCTCCTCTTTCGATTGACACCTCATTTGACAAACTGGGTTCAAGTACCAGCTGTCAGAGCCAATAATATACGAGAAGTGACCAACTTCCGGTTTCCGTCATCCTGGGTTTGATTGACTGTAGTATCGGCCAGTCAGCTCCGGGCTTCGTTCTGATGCCATAGCTGTGTAGCCAGTCACCGTATCTTTCATTTGGCATATATATTGAGGGGGTGGGAATAGGGCTGCACCGATTAGTTGAAATAATCGATGACGTCGATTATGTAAATTTGTAGACGCAGATTTTTTATTATCGATTTGCTGTATTACATAACCACCACGTGAATGTTCATGCAAGTCCATGTCGGTACCTAAATTTAATGCTTAGATTCACATAAATTAAATTTGTGGGAATCTTAAATTTAATCTGCAGACAGTTRGATGTCACYAGACACAGGGAGGAAGAGGTGAAGAAATGACTGTGAGTCAAACACAGCTGGGTCCAGAGATTTAGTTTAGAGAGACAGTCCCAGAGAAAAAACATTACATTAAATATTACATCCCCCTTTGTAAACCAGACAGAAGTGACATCTTTGCGCATGCGTGATTCATCTTCAGCGGTCTCCTCTCAGCTGACTTCAGCCGAGGATGGGGGTAGGGGTGGGGGGTGCCGCATGAGGCGTCAGTGACTCTGACGGCTTTAGGAAGGGGGAGGGGCTCACCGCGCCGCTCGCTGCTTGCAGAGGAACAGAGTAGGAAAGGAAAAAAGTGCTTGGAGAATGCTGTCGCCAAAGCTCCTAAAAGTCTCTAAAAACACCGGGAAAAGTCGCTAGATTTGTCGCTAGTCGCTTTTTGGAAAAAAAAAATTCGCTAGAGGGGTCTGAAAAGTCGCTAAGTTGGCAGCACTGCAAACAACAGAGGCGCTTCCCGACACACGTCTGACCTAAAGAGCACAAGCAGCCAACAAGTGTTGGACGTGTTCTGGATGTTCAAAACGTAGCTTAAATACCTTTTATTAATTTTAACTACATTCTCTTTTGTTTATTTGATTTAACCTTATTTGCCTTCCATGGACCTCCATCACACAGTGTTTCTGGTGGGGAAATGACATCAATAGAAACACGTGGAGCTGGATMTTAATTTGTGCAATAAGACAAAACAGTCTTGTTGTTTTCAACAGTTTTCACCTTAAAGAAATAA
>NW_013953644.1:0-1367 GCF_001266775.1 Austrofundulus limnaeus
ACACACACACACACACACACACACACACACAATGGATCCGGCGCCGCAGCCTAGTGCCCAGTACTCCGTTTCATGTTTTTGATCAGAGCCTAAAACTGAAATATGAAAAAACAGTCATTTCTTCTTGTTTCTGGTGTTGCACCGCTCTGTTTCTCCAAACTGAGGTCGTTCAAAAACATCCAGAACAGGAGAGATAATACTGTTTGTAACTTTTAAACAGAACCCATTACTTTATATAGTCGAGAGAGGAATTTAAGAGAATGTTTGTGTTTATGCAACAATAAATTTAAAAATCTTTACTGCAATTAAAAGTTTTGCAGAAACAAATCTGAAGAAAATTTCACTGTGTAAAGTTAGAAAATAATTTTAATATCAAGCATTTCTCTAGTGAACGGACTTGAACAGTGATGTCACATGAGGTGATCAGAACCACACATCCTGAAAGTTTATTGTTAAACACAGCTTATGAAAGAAAAAACTATCATGTTTAAGATCTTTCTTTGAAGATTTAGGTGGTTAACTTACATTTGTTCAGCAGAGGGCAGCAAACACTAACCCTAAAACTGTTTTTCTTTCAACTTTTGTCCTAAAGTCAAATAAAACAATGGAACAAGAGGAGAATGTCTATGTATATGCATATTTATGTATCAGCTTTATGTAAACATATAAAAGAATTACAAATCCATTTATCTGTGATCAATGATTTAAAAAAAAGGATCCTGGTCATCCAAGCTAAATTAGACCCAGAGAGTTTATCAGGTTCAGTAAAAACAAAAGCTGCAGACGGTTTTATTTGAGTTTTTGTTTAAGGAGGAAGAAGTTAAACTGTGTTGATTTGCTGCAGCGACTAGTTCAGTGTAAAAATAAGTCAACAAAGTTTTCTGAAAAGGATTTAATAAATATTGAGTTAGAGGCTCTGGCTGTGAGTTTACTGTGTGCTGTTAGCAACAWGCATTAAAAACCCATTACAGTCATTTTATACAAGAAGCATTTCATTTGTCAGTTTATGTAATAATTTATACTAAATTATCAARAATTACCATCCTGTTTTCTTATGCAGCCAAAGATCAATGTCTTTTTATTTTTGTTTTGGTTTTAGTTTTTCCATCCCAATGCATGTGTTATTATAGGGGTGAAATCAAAAGTGGCAGATGATTGACATTTGTTTCAGACCAGTTTCCTGTGAAACACTTCATTAAAAACCAGACATTTGCAGAAAAGATCAAATATTGTTCTTTGAACTCAAAGCAGACAGCAGCAGATTGTGAGTCATGTGAGAGTTTAGTGTTGTGTTTAAAAGTGGCGTCACTAGGCCTATTTTAGGGGGGCTGGAGCCCCAATAAAATATTTTAAAGCCCCCCTAAATT
>NW_013953644.1:7555-8678 GCF_001266775.1 Austrofundulus limnaeus
AAATATTTAGCTAGCCACCTAAATTTAGGTGGCTAGCTAAATATTTCAGTTTCAAGCTGAACATTCAGCTCAAAACTAAATATTTAAGTCACCAGTTAAATACTTAGCTTGTTAACTAAATATTTAATTAGTAAGTTAAATATTTAGTTTATAAACTATGACATTTACTGTATAAATGTATGAATCATATGGTGAAAAACTGACTTTGAAAAATAAATCTGTTCTTTTTTTCTTGTAAAAGGCTAAATAAAACCAAAAATATTGGTGGTAATTTTTGACTGTGTAACTTTACAAATGGCAGCCCATAATAACTAGGCGGTGTAACAATCTAATGGAAAAGGAAAGAGGCTGTAAATAAAAATGGAACCCAGAGAACTGGGTTTCTACTCGGGGCTGATAGGATGTTGTCTGGTTCTCTTTCAGCTGGTCTTGAATTCTGTAATGAAGAGAAGTACAATGAGTTCCATGTCCTCCATTGTTGTGTCACAAATAAAAAGACATGACATTTGTGCATTTTTTGACATGATGATCACACTGAGGCTCTGTTCAAAGCAAACACAGGAGAGGTAGAATAAGGTCAGCTGTGGTCTGGTTTTCTTCCACTTCAAAACACTAAATGAACAAAACGCTGTGGTGTATGTCACAAGAAAAAGAAGAGGAGGACACACAAAGGTTGTTGGTGGATTATGACATCATCAGTTTCAAAATGTTATGTTATGACCAGTGGTGGGCAGCACTAAWCCAARATTTAGCTCTGCAATTTCTAAAGCACTTATGTAAATATTTAGGTCCGCAACTTCAATAACGCTTATGACATAGAAAAACTAGCAGAAGCTAATTTCAAATCACAAGTTCAATTTGACACTTACAAGCTGGCAATAATTCATGTACAAAATATGTACATCACTGCCAACTACAGGTGTATGAACTCTTTTACAGCTTAATCCTTCAACCGTTGATTGCTGGGATGTGATTTCCTGAAACAGACCTTTAGCTCCTGGTGTAAAAATTAAAAAGTTATTCAGGATTGCTAGTTCGGCTGCTTCTTTGTCTTTTTCTTTTGTTTGTTGTAGATTTTTCATTAAAGAAGCATCAATAAAGTAATTTTAAAACTGTTTATTGG
>NW_013953644.1:9290-10954 GCF_001266775.1 Austrofundulus limnaeus
ATAAAAATTAGTAAGACTGCTAAAGTGCAAATGAAATAATTAGGTCTGCAATTAGTGGATTTGCGCTTTAGCCCACCACTGATTTTGGCCATCTGCACAAAAATGCAAAGAGTGGCATTTCAAGATTTCTTCATATTCGAACTCATTTTCAAAAAATACTAAAATTCTGTTTCTATGAGAGGCTGAAACAATTAAAAAGTATTTTGTGCTTTCATAAAAAAACATTTTTATCTGGCTGGCCCCCTCTAAGTGGTTAGTGTAAAATAACAAGTAAGTTTTAGTGTATATTTTATAAAAAGCTTTTACTGCTGATGTATTTGTAGCTGGAAGTTGTTTTAAGAAAACAAAAAGCTGCTTTGAAACAGCCCGTGCTAAAATTAGCAATTAGCTCATCTCCACTAAAAGAACAGCTGCCTCAAATTCCAATCTGATAAGACTCTGAGAAAATAAAATRTTTACTATCAACATATCAGCAGAATGTTACTTCACATCATTTTAATCATTCATTTAAATAAAATACTCACCCAGGTTTTCACAATGGTCCATAGAAACACTGATGAGCTCTGGTTTAATGAATTGTGAGGAAAAAATTAAAGTCCATCCAGTATCTTTACCACTTCTTCCTTTCAGTGCCCATATCCAGCAGTCACTGTGAGGGGCGGGSTACACCCTGCACAGGTCGCAAGACTATCACAAAATCAAAACATAAAAATAAAATACAAGATTTAATTAGGATTAAATTGCAAGATTGCATTCCTTCAAGTATTTCTTAAATAAATGCATGCACACTCTCATGTATGTCAGTTTGTCTGAACTAAACTCCAAATTTTAACTCAATATCTGAAAAAAACGTGAGTTTATGTTTGATTAGTCAATTAGCTGTGACAACCACAACTATAATATCCAAGAACAGATCCAGAACATGAGCACTTTGTTATCTTTATTTATCTGTAGAGTCATTTGGTTTAGAAATGAATGTACAAAATCTGAAAAAGGGAATAAATAAGACTATAAACAAAAGTAGGAGCTAAAATTGGACAAAGCAATGTATCTATGCCATTTTCTGTTTTAAGTGAGCAAACCTGCACTGTAAGCCCTAATGAGTTCACAGAACTCAAAACTTATTATGTAACAAATTACACAAAAATATTTTAGTGATGTTTTTAAATGTTTTCAGTTTACATAAAATAAAAAATTACATGTGCAGATGCCTTAAATTATCTCAACGAYATGTTATAAATATTGATTTTTCTCAACTTATGATTAGGGAGTAGYTCACTCAAAATTATCAATATTTTCAACTCATATAATGCTGGAAATATACTCAATTTTTTCTGTATTCTCAACTCATAACAGTGCACATGCTTCAAGCACAATATTGTAACATGACACCTCACAGCTACAGAGAGAGGTGTGGCTCTTGTTGTAGTTCAAGACTTCACCACCAGGTGGCAGTTTTGAAGAACCTTTATTGGATTCTTCTTCATGAACAACACAGACAAAGTGAAACTCACAGGTCTTATTAATGACTAGGCCTACCACTCTCACTTATGGTTACTTCTGCTGAACGCTAAGTTAACAAAAAATGAAGACACAAATTAGAGTAACACAACAGACTAACTGCTGAAAGAACAATGTTAACCAATTCCCTAAAATGACTGAAC
>NW_013953644.1:12612-13755 GCF_001266775.1 Austrofundulus limnaeus
TTTGAAGAGGATCCCAACTCAGAAACATCTCCCAATACAAGTCTGGTGGCCTGGAAGGGAAACCAGGAAACAGAGCCCTGGCAGATTTTGATATTTTTAGTAAAATTTAAAAGAATAATTAAATAAATGTTACTACACCCAAAAGTTTGTTTTTTCAGTGCAGGCTGGCCAAAACCTCTCTGCATCAAGGCAAATTCAAGACAGCTGACTCATCTTACCTGAGGGAGAGATAAAACCCAGCAGACTACTGTTTTGTTCCTAAACCTTTGGAGTGTTCCACACAAATTAGCTCTAAAATATTGAGCCCTGTTCAGTTAAAGTGGCATAAATCTGAACAGAGCTCAAAACTTTATAGTTTGGTCAACTCCATAACAACATTTGACTGTTGTGAACTTATAAGTTATGAGTTAGTACAACTGTTTGGGATTACAGTGTGTCTTCATCATGCTTAGAATTGTAAACTTGTTTCCAGTAATTTCCACAGGGGTCTCTGTTCCTGCCTTATTCAGGTTATTATCATTTGATTCTTTCAAACTCAGTTTCATTTATTATTACAGCACTSATACACAGAAACGACCTGTTTATCTGAAACTGAGATAACAACATTCTCCCAAAGAAAAAGTCACACAGCAGCATCCTATAGTTGAGGGGACTGCACCTTTTCTTTCTGACGTTGAACCAGCGACAGCTTTAAGGGGGTCTACCAGTGGAACAGTTTTAGTCAGCAGAACAGTTCCAGGAACAAACAGTGAGCTTCAAATCTGTGAACTGCTCATGAATAAGATGTGTGTGCAGCGTAAAGAGGGATTGAAACGTTCACAGATACTGACAAGGAGCTGTAGGGGGACTTCCCCCAGCATCGTACAGCTCCKTGAGTCTTTGAGCCAGGCAGCACTGCCGTCTGCAAACACCTTTGACAGAAGCCCACTCATGATRCCAGATAATGCCTGCAGCCCTGAGTGGACATGGGACGAACCAGTCCCACCAGTGTAGCTGAGCCTTGGGGACTCCCCTCTCCGTTTATTGAGAAATCTATCGCTTTTCTCTCCTTTCAGTCTGTTCTTCCCCTTTTCCTTTTCTTCCTGTTTTTATGGGCTGTCGTTTGTAAAGTTACACAGTCAAAAATTAACAGCAATATTTTTG